>NC_056625.2:19706974-20011974 GCF_002870075.4 Lactuca sativa | reverse complement strand
AATTGGGTTAGGATCATTACCTATAACTATTTTGAATCATTTAAACTGTTTTTTATTATATGGTAATGATTATCCTAATCCAATTACAAGGTAGTTGTCATACTTTCAAGATTAGTGTTAATATGATTATGCTAATTGTCTTGAAACTTGATGATATGAATTGTCTTGAACTATGAGTTTGAATATGATCATCTATGTATGTTTGTCTGATTATTATGATTAGTTAAATCCATGATTATATGTTTTGATGGAGTTCATAATTTGTCCTCAAGTTATGGATTACCAAAAGTCTTTTTCATTTAAAACATTTAAAGAACTCATAGGTTACATAAAATGAAGAGTCTTCATTTTATTGGCCATTAACTCATAAGTTATGAATTTGAAGAGTCTTGAATAGTTTCAAAACTTTCCCTCAAGTCTTGGAATTTGTAAAGTCTCACACATTAATACTTTTATTCCGAATAGATCCTTGGAATTTTAAAAGTTTATAAATCAACCCTTAAACTTCTATAATATTAAAAGTTTAATCATTATGTATATGTATAAGAATAAGTCAGTCTTACCGCAAGTAGGCCTCATTCACGAAGCCGGTATATAAGGGGGGTATAAGGTTGCTGCCTATAAAATGATAGCTTAATGGGTGTCCACTCTCACCCACCGCTTCCTTGACTGGTGGAGGGTCGTTAGCCGAACGGGTAGGATAGGACCTTAATCCTCATTAAAAGTATAATGAAATTATAAAGTAACTAAACCTTTATTAATTCCCAATCTTAGTTACTTTAGGAAAATGTGAAATAGGTGCTAACCTATGAAATTACACTTTGTACCTTACCAAGTCGTTAGTGGAGCGTGTGTGGTTAACTGGCACACTAACAAGGACTAGTAAGAGTGGCAAAGGGTGACTTAAGTTTTATCATAGATCAGTGGAGCGTGTGTGGTTAACCGGCACATCGATTAGGTGTTAAAATTAAGGGTACCAAGTCAATTTGCATGGTTATTCACACCTTGTTTGTGATCCGCGGCATCCCAGTCACAAACTTGAGAGGGCACAATCGAGATTCAAACATGCCATTGAAAGTTCAATGTATCTCAAAAGATATAGGAGTTTCAAATCCAATTAAAACTTAATAATTTATTTCATTTATAATGGTGGAAATTGGTAAATCGTAATTTACCTACCTTCAAATATTTCATAGCTTGGATTACGGCATCCCTATTCCAAGTTATGAAATAGTTTGTGGGATCCTAGCCTTAATATTTCATTTAGGTGACTTATTAAGGACTCTTCATCTAATTAAACATGTCCTTCTTTCTTTCAGATGTCTTCCAACACTAATACTAGCTTAAACCCTACAGGCTCCCTTTCCCCCCATGAACTTGTGTGGGAAAGTCACTTTTGATGGGTCTAACTTCAATGAATGTATTAGAAACATCAGGATGATTACCCGCTATAAGAACAAGGAATATGTCCTTGATAAGGAGCTTAGGGTCATCAATGAGTCCACTGCTACTCCTGAGGAGGTTGCGGAGTACACTGCACATGAGAGGGATGCTACCATAGTGTCTTGCATCATGTTCGCTACCATGACTCCCGAACTCCAAAAATCCTATGAAGATTTCTACCCCCTTTGAGATGCACTTGGATCTGATGGATAAATACCATCAGAGCGCGCGTCAAGAGAGGTATGAAATCATCTCCTCCATGATAACGGCCAGGATGAAGGATGGTGAACCCATCACCGGTCACTTGTAGAAAATGCAAAGGTTCGTGGACCGGTTGCTGAAGCTGAATGTGGACTTCCCTAAGGACTTGGCGATTGATATCCTTCATCATTCCTTACCTCCAAGTTATGATCAATTTCGTATAACTTATCATATGAACAAGGAGGAATTCACACTTATCAAACTTCAAGGACTTTTAAGGACCGTTGAAAGTGGCCTTAAAGGTAAGTCAGTTGTTACTTCTACTCCTACTCCTACAGCAGCCCCTGTTCTGGAAATTGGGGCAGGGAAAGGGGAAGTAGAGGAAAACCCCTTCGAAGGGTACCAATGGAAAGTCCCTTGATGGCTCCTCTTCAATTGGGACCAAGAAAGGTCTCATTCCTCCTTCTTCAAACCCAAAGGAAGCACAATGATTCTACTGCCATGAAAAGGGGCACTGGAAGCGAAGCTGCCCCAAGTACCTGCAAGATGTGAAGGATGGGAAAGTTAAACCCACCCATGTAGGTATTTATACAATATTGTCTAATAACTCATCTAGTGCTAATTCTTGGGTGCTTGATACAGGTTGTGGTATTCACATTTGTACTTATTTGCAGGGCCTAAGAAGAAGTGAGCAAGTGGAGCACGGGAAGATAAACCTAATCATGGGCAACAGGAAACCATCACCTGTCACCAAGATAGGAGTTTATTCTTTATTTCTTAATAATGGGTTAATGTTAGATTTGAATAAATGTTGTTACTCGCCTGAAATGGCGAGAAATATTATTTCCATTCATAGTTTGTACAAACAAGGTTTCACCTTTTCGTTTGATAATAAAATTAGTGCTATTGATGCTTTTTATAAAATGTGTTTTATTTTAAAGCATTACCTTATGATGGTGTATATGGAACTGTGTCGATTGTAGACAACTTAGGAAATAATGTATATCATATTGATTCTTCGATAATCTTAGATAAAGCATCCTTGTGGCATTGTCGTCTTGGACATGTTAACAACAAGCGCATAGGCCAACTTCAGAAGGCTGGAGTTTTGGAATCATTTGACCTAAGGTCGGATGATAGTTGCGAATCTTGTTTACTTGGAAAAATGACAAAGTCACCATTCACTGGTACTTGTGAGAGGGGTGAGGGTTTGTTAGACCTCATACACACAAATGTTTGTGGACCCTTCAAATCAGCCACAAGGGATGCTAATCGATACTATGTGACTTTCACTGATGATTACAGCAGATATGGATATATCTACTTAATCAAGCATAAGTCAGAAACCCTTGAAAAGTTTAAAGAGTTTAAACAGGAAGTCGAGAATCAATTGGGCAGGAACATTAATATGTTTCGATCCGATCGTGGTGGCGAGTATCTTAGTACAGAGTTCCTCGACTATCTCAAGGAATGTGGGATCATCTCACAATTGATGCCTCCCAAGACACCATAGTTGAATGGTGTGGCTGAGAGACGTAATCGAACCTTGTTAGATATGGTTCGTTCCATGATGAGTCGAGCTTCGTTACCAATCTCATTCTGGGGGTATACCTTAGAGACTGCCGCCCATATCCTAAATCTAGTCCCTACTAAAAAGGTTGCCAAAACACCTCACGAGATGTGGATTGGGAAAGTTCCCAATTTAGACCACATCAAGATTTGGGGTTGTGAAGCTTTCGTGAGGCGTGAGACTGATGATAAGCTTGAACCTCGAAGTGAGAGGTGTATTTTCATCGGCTACCCACAGAGATCCTTTGGTTACCTCTTCTACAGACCCAGTGATAATTTGGTCTTTGTAGCAAGAAGAGGAGTCTTTCATGAGAGAGAATTTATAAGCCAAGGGGACAGTGGGAGGCAAATTGACGTTGAAGAGCTTCAAGAGTCAAGTGGTGAAGGAACCACAAATACTACCGACCAACTTGAGGAGGAAACTCCTGTTGAGCCGATAGATGAGTCCGTACCTCTGAGGCATTCCACTAGAGTTAGGAACACACCTGAGTTTTATTATGGTTATCACATCACCACTGAAGGTGATACATTTATTAGTGATAGTACACTAATAGATTTGGATGAACCTAATAATTACAGGGAAGCCATGGCAGGCCTGAGTCTGCTAAATGGAAGGAGGCTATAGACAACGAGATTCAGTCCATGTATGACAATCAAGTGTGGAACTTGGTTGACAGTGTACCAGGTCGTAAGATAGTTGGGTGCAAGTGGATCTTCAAAAAGAAGACCGACATGGATGGGAAGGTACACACCTACAAAGCAAGACTGGTGGTGAAGGGCTTTACTCAAACTCCAGGAGTTGATTATGATGAGACCTTTTCACCAGTAGCAAAGATTAAGTCTATTAGAGTTTTGCTGGCCATAGCTGCATTTCATGATTATGAAATATGGCAAATGGATGTCAAAACCGCTTTCCCTAATGGAAAGTTGGTTGGGGATGTTTACATGGCTCATCCAGAGGGTTTTGTCGATACAAAGTACCCTAATAGGGTGTGTAAGCTTGAGAAATCCATTTATGGATTGAAACAAGCATCTCGTAGATGGAATCTTTGCTTCGATGAGAAAGTCAAAGAGTTTGGCTTTTTGAGGAGCGAAGATGAGTCTTGTGTATATGTTAGGGCTAGTGGGAGCATAGTCAGCTTTCTGGTGTTGTATGTGGATGACATACTACTCATATGAAATGACATCCCGAGGGTTTTGTCGATACAAAGTACCCTAATAGGGTGTGTAAGCTTGAGAAATCCATTTATGGATTGAAACAAGCATCTCGTAGATGGAATCTTTGCTTCGATGAGAAAGTCAAAGAGTTTGGCTTTTTGAGGAGCGAAGATGAGTCTTGTGTATATGTTAGGGCTAGTGGGAGCATAGTCAGCTTTCTGGTGTTGTATGTGGATGACATACTACTCATATGAAATGACATCCCAACCTTGTAGGAGGTTAAGTCCTGGCTTTGGAAGTGTTTTGCTATTAAGGATCTTGGAGAAGCTGCATATATCCTAGGGATAAGGATAATGAGAGACATGAGTAAAAGACTAATTAGACTTAGTCAAAGTACCTACTTGGATAAGGTGTTGAAGAGGTTCTTCATGCAAGAATCCAAGAAAAGGGAATTACCTATCCAGAGTAATGCCAAGTTGAGTAAGACACAGAGTCCGAGTACAGAGGTTGAGATAGCAGAGATGAGTCATATACCATATGCTTCCGTTGTGGGCTCTATCATGTATGCTACGACTTGTACTCGCCTGATGTGGCCTTCGCTTTTAGCATGGTCAGTAGATATCAAGGGAACCCAAGCAAGGCTCACTGGACTGCGGTAAAGAACATTCTCAAGTATCTGCGAAGGACTAAGGACTGGGTCCTTACCCTCGGTGGCAGTGATGACTTGAGAGTGGAAGGATATAGTGATGCTAGCTTTTAGACTGATAGGGATAATTTCCGCTCTCAGTCAGGCTGGGTCTTTATCCTAAATGGAGGAGCAATTACTTGGAAAAGTTCCAAGCAGGAGACGGTAGTTGATTCTATTTGTGAATCAGAGTACATAGCAACGAGTGAAGCAGCAAAGGAGGCGATATGACTAAAGAACTTCATCGGAGACCTTGGAGTTGTACCAGCTATAAAGGAGCCAATGGAAATTTTCTGTGATAGTGAATGTGTTGTTGCTTTGGCTAAGGAACCAAGAGATCACGGGAGATCTAGGCACATTGACAGAAAATACCATTTCATCATACATCGAATAGAAGAAGGACTCCTCGTGGCAAAGAGGGTATCATCGGATGAGAACCCAGCAGATCCCCTCACGAAGGGACTGAGTAGGGTTAACCATCTACAGCATACGAGGCGCATAGGGCTGAAGGATGATATTAGTTTTAATAATTAGATAGTTCTATGAAACTTGTAAAATGTAATTGATATTTTGATGATTATATAAAATTTGTTATTTATTTATGAGTAAAGTGTTACTATCTTATGTTAATCGTTTACTATGGTTTCAATTTTGCATGTTTTGACTTCTAGAATAATTATTTTATTCAAACTCTCCACAGTCGGTCATATGTCAAAAGTAGATATGAATCAAGACTGTCATGAATTTGGCTTGTAAGATCTGTCTAAGGTGCATTAGTCATAGCAATGGTTGCTACAACATTCATGAGTGCTCATAAGTCCTGAGTATTGGATTCAACCCACGCTCACTTGCATCACTTCATGGAATTTATCTCGAGTGACCGTGAGACGGTAATATCATATAAATCTTCAAACCTAGAGATATGAGTTGTTGAATATGAGTTGGTTATCCATTGATTGTACGAAAATGCATCGGTAACTCGATGTTATAAAACGTGCTTTTGTGCATAATTCAACAAGTAGTCAGTTCAAGCATATGAGTCGAAGTTTATCTGTTCCTTCTAGAAATAGAAGCGATATCTGGGCCCCTCGATGATTTGGTTTTGACTTATGTATTGGGCCCGGTCAGAACCTAATTGATGTGTTCAATTTAGTTCTGTGTTGAAACAAATCAGAGATCGAGAAAAAAATGTTGGACAATAAGTAAGACCATGTTTCATGTGTTTGTCCGGCTGATATCTTGAGAGCAGAGGATTATATGATCACTTATCTTAAATGGCGTATCATTATCATCTCAGTTCTGAGAGACTTTGAAAGAGCTACGATTGCTAGTCGGATCCTGAAGTCATATCTGCAAATATAGTTATTAGACTTATCCAAGTGGGAGACTGTTGGATATAGTGTCTAAGTCCATAACTTTATTTGGTATGTACTTGACCCGACCCGACATGGTCCATTTGGGTTGCATGGCATTGCAATACTTGGATAAACTAAATGAGAGAAATGACACTTGTGATTATTAATATATTATAATTTTAATATATTAATAATAGTATTATTCAATTTGTGTTGATCAAGTATTAATTTAGAATTAATTTGGTGATCAAAATGAGACTAATTAAATATATAGGGTTGATTATGACAATCATCTAATCTTTTATGGTGGATTTATGATCCATGGTTTATGGAGTTGGGTTATAACCATTTGGAGCTCCATGGATAGTTCATGGGAGTTACAAACCCATGGATCATTAGAAATGAAGAGTCATGACAATTAAGGGCATTCATGTGTAAACCCTAATTATGACAACACTATAAAAGGAGCCTTATAGCTAGCAAAATCGAACGACTAGTGAGTTCTAAGAGGACATAACCGATTTTGAGTGCAAGTGTATTCTCTCAAGTTATTCCAAGTCTTGTAGTGTTGTGTGAAGCATTTGAGGCACAACATTTGGGGTGTTAGGCTCACAAAGTCTTCAAGGAATCCAAGCAACAACAAAGGTATGTACTTATACTAGTTTTATATTACATGTTCCCCATGCCATGCTATTTAGGAAGTAAACCTTGGAAAAATCAAATTTGCTTGTGTATTAGAGAAAACATAGATCCAAGGTTTCTAGGGTTGCATGTACACCATAGGAGTGTTAGAATGCTCAAAACCCATCAGTAATATCAATCCCAACTCATAGCTCCAACTCCACTGCCTACAATCACCAATGACTACTTCAATAAAATCCCAAAATACCCTCAAAAGTCAAACTTGGTCAACCATGGTCAAAGTCAAAGTCAACAGTTAAGGTCAACAGTCCATATTGACCCAACTCGTCGAGTGCATCTTCTGACTCGTAGAGTTCCTTCATGTCTCAGAATATTGTGAAAAGCTCGAGGCAACTCGCCGAGTTACCAGAGTAACTCGTCGAGTTCTTCAGCATCCAGAAAGCGGGAAAACCCGAACCAACTCGTCGCGTTTTCATAGCCTTAATATATTCAGACACTTTCAAACGAAACCAAAGCCCCAAATTATATATTTGGTCCCTTAAGACTGAAATACCACGTAAAGTTGCTAGCTTTACGTCCATGCATGGCATCAAGAGGGCTAAAACACTCAAATAAGGCTTATCAAGGGACCTAGGGCATGAAGGAGGGCCAAAAATTGATAAAGTTAGCAACTTTAAGTCCATGGAGGCCATGAGATGTCCAGAGCTGAAACCATGGCTTCATAACATGCTCAAATCCAAGAATGGTCCCAAAATAAGCTAATAATGGCCATAACTTTCAAAAGAATAAATCTAGAAAAAGGGGTGATCAAGATAACGACTTTATACCTCCAAGTGGCTTCAACAACTCTGAAAATCCCAGATCTAAAGCTTCTCCCTTCAACTTTGCACCACCAACTTCAAGCTCCTTTAGGAAAATCACCAAAGAATACTCTTTAAGTTCACACACACAAAATGGGGAAAGAGGCACAATTAGGGTTTTCTCTGGATTGAGGGGAAGATGAGGGAGACCATCAATGAGAGTTAAGGCCTTTAAATAGGGTGCAAACCCTAAAAATTAGGGTTTTCATGTTCATCCTTCAACTCGTCGAGTAGACATTGAAATATATGCGGGCATTAAATACTCTACACGACGAGTTGGAGCCTTCCAACTCGTTGAGTTACCCTGAAACTATAAATACTAAGCTTTAAATTCATACCTGAAGATTGGCATGTTACATTTTCCTTCAGAAATAAATCAATGAGAGCAGGACCCACGCCAGGGGCGATGCTCCTAGGACTCTGCAAGGGGCGCAGTCCCTTGAGCCCCGCCATTTGGTCGAACCGATATCAAACCCGTTTTATTTAAGTGTGCACTCTGCACCACTTAACTTGTCTAAAATCAATTTTTTAGATCCATTGGTAAACACTAAAATCACCAACAATTTGCTGATTAATAAATGCATGTAGCATTCTTCATTAATTTACCAAGTCTATTGATTATCATCGACTGATTTCAATAATTGCAAGGATAAAACACATGTACCCTTACGGACATGATCGGCTACTATGAAAGATTTGAAGGTCAAACTTCATGAAGATACTTAAGCGACCAGAAGATAGTCATATGAATCCTAAATGCACAACCAAACATAAGGGATTTGGAGGCAATGTTTTAAAAACCGGTTTGAACCGGTTGGACCGGGAACCGGGGAAGGGAGCGGTTTAACTATCACCGGTTTTACATTGATTTTTGAATCGGATTAAACCGACCGTTTTTAGAAAAAACCGGTTAAAATAAATCGGTTAAACCAAATAGAAACACATGAAAAAGAACCATTTACATAATAAACTTTGATGATTTTTCTTTAAATCTATTTAGTTTTCTCTAAATAAAAACATGTGGTAAATGTTATAAAGTTTTTGATGTGTTTGTATTCATCTAAAACTATATTTTGTTTCGGTATTATACTTTATTTTCTTTTTGACATATACGGATTGATGAAAAACATTAAAACTTATGGTTATGTGCTATTTTAATGTATTTGAGTTCATTTACAACTTATTTTTATGTGTGTTTTTAATGTTTGAACTTGTAAGCATCAAATTCATGATTTATATATGTATGTATATATAAGAAAATAGGGAGAAAAAACATTAAAAATATACAAATCGGTTGACCTTGCGGTTGAACTGGTTGAACCAAAAACCGATCATCATACCGGTTTAACTAAAAAATCGGTTTTTAAAACATTGTTTGGAGGTGTTCAAACACCTGTCAAAGGTGTGAAGAATAAAAAATAATGTATCACGTGTCTAAGTTAGATTACTAGTTATTGATGCGTCGAAAAGATGTATCTAGCAATAATGTCAAAACACACACATATTGCTATAAACATATAATAATTTGGTGGAACGTCTAATCATTGCAACTAATAATGAACACTTGGACAAATCTTGCTCATTGGTAAGTGGTCCCAACATCTATCAGGCAAAGGACAACATGTTTATTGAAATGATCCTTCCATGATCACTAATACGGTAATACCTAATAATTTCATTGGGGAGCACAAAAGGCACTAAAGTTGTAGGGAAAGCAGTCTAGTATTATTTTTCCTACATATGTTGTTGCATAGCATTACCCAAATGCTTAAAAAATTAAGGTTGGGTTGTATTCATTTGCAAATCATGTTTGCTTAGCATCGAGCTAACAACATAGTCATATGATAGAGTCGACGAACTTATCTTACATTCATATTGATCTTTATTATAGATTATGTCTTAGATAGGAATTAGCATTTCATTAAAAAAATTGTTTAGACTACACAGCTAGTTGGTATCAACTTATTTATGTAAAAGCTAAGGATTTGTTTGCATATAAAATTTTTTAACATAAAAAGTTTTAGACTTGATAGAATTGTTTTCACGTTCCCCCTCTAAATATAGAGGATCATATTATTAATAGGGTTGTAGACAAACCGAACGTTAAACGAATCGTTTGGAAGCTATGAACAATGGTCTCGTTCTTTCATTTATGTTTTTTCGTTTACATTTATTTACTGATAGATCATACTTAACTGTCAGTGGCGGATCCAGACATGATTGTAACCGGGGTGCATAGTATAAAATTACTATTATCATGGGGTCCCTTAACTAAAAACCAATTATAATTATAAATTTTCTCTATAAAATTGAAGTAAGATTGCATGTTAAGTGGGGCGCATACACCCCACTCAAAACCCCTGTGTCCTTTGATACTTTTTACTAAATCCAAAAGCTATAAACTTAAAACCACTCCTAGAAGCTCTATTTGCACTCTCTTTTCTTTATAATATTCTAATATTATAAGTACATAAACAACATTCAACGAATGAACATAAACAAGAAAATTCATTCGGTTGTTTTGTTGACTTAAACAATGAAGACAAATAAGCTCATGTTCGTATTCGTTTACAACCCTAATATTTAATAGTTACTTTTTGATTTATATATAACTAACACTAGTTTATAACTCGTGGAAACCATGGTTATAAAATTAAAATTGGTATATAAATCAAAAAAATTTAAAAATTGAGTTGTTAAAATAAACATATATTATAATTTATTTTTTCATGACGTTGAAAAATCTCAAAATCTACTACATTAATATTCCTTGAATTTCTTGAAAATGTAAACATAGTAAGTGTAACAAAATTTGCTAAATATCCCTTGATCGGGGGATAGGTGCGGTAGGTAATATTGACATATTTTGACATATAGTTTATGAGTGTGAGTTGTAAAATGAAATTCAAATTGGAGAACCAAAACAATGACATGTGGCATTATATTGATTTAATAGCTTGACACATGGCAAAATAAGATGAACTCTATTTATTTATTAGATAGGGAGATATGGAGATTTGGGAGCAATGTTTTAAAACCCGAGTCGACCCGACCTGTTAGACCGTGACCCAGGATAGAAGGCGGGTCAATTGAAAACAGTTTTTTGTAAAAATCCAGACCGGATCGAACTGGCCGGGTTTCCCCTAAACCGCAAATGAACCATTATGTCGAACCGGTTAAAACTGGATTGACCCATTTTAATAGGGTTTGGACACAAATAGCGAACGCCAAAACTATAGTTTGTTTTGTGTTTTGTACTCTATGTGGTTGTTTATTGTGTTTAGATTGATCTATACCATGTTTTGATATGTTTTTCAATGTTTAAACTTTTTAAATATCAAATTATATATGTTTTTCAATGTTTAAACTTTTTAGATATCAAATTATTTTCTAGGAAAGGATACTTTAAAACCAAAAAACTTAAGTTAATGCCCTTAGGATGCAAAAACAAACAAAACACAGTCAGCTTGGCTACAATGATGTTAACCCAATAATACGAAAAAGGGTCGAATCAGTTAAAATGATGTTGGAATAAAGTATCAAGTAGTATATGCAAAATGGATAATAAAAAACCTTTAAATACCGACCAACAATGTTTCCAATTCCAATAGCAGTCAAAACAAATATATATAACTACACCACCCGCTGCTTCCTTCTTTCCTTCCTTCCAACATATATAAAAATATTATATATATATAAAATCCCAAAATCCCTGAAATGCATATATGCATATGCATATCCCACTTCTCATCAAATCAAAATATATTTTTTTTTTCATCAGCCAAATCTGAGATAGGAGTAGGGAGTTTAAGTTTGGTCTTTTCTTGTTATTACTTGACTAGTTGTTGTCTAATCTTCAAAAATCCTCCTCAAGGGAATGGGAATGGGATGATGACTCTCCCACAGATACAGATACTGATCCATTACCATTACCATTGTTAGGTTTAGTTTTAGTTTTAGCTGTTGTTTTGACTCTTTGGTAAAACAACAAATAAGCTGCTGATGTCCTGATGTCACCTTCGCTTACAGCTGTCACATGTGCATCATCAAAGTGATACCATCTATCTTCCTCAACCAACTACAACAAAACAAAACAATATTTTACTTTTTTTTTTTCTTTTACTTACTTTCATCAAAAAAATATGTTTTACATTTTACCTTTGCATATGCAGAGTAATGGCCACCACCAAGCCCCCCATAATGATTGCTGATAGCATACAGTTCATAAATATTAGACCCACCAGATGCAGACGTTTCTTCACTTTTCACATATTTGCTTAAATCAAGATTGTGAATTGGAAAATTCACAAACGTGTCCAGTTTGTTCTTCAAGAATCTGCTGTATGAAAATCTTTTCAAATGGAACACTATGATATCAGGCAGCCTCCATAAATCCAATTTCTTTGTCGCTTGTCTATGCTCCTTGCAACCAGGGCAATACCTGAGAGAGAGAATCAATAAAAACAAAATTCAACAACCATAAACAATTAAAAATAAATAACTATAATCCATAATTCATACCACATATCATCAGGCCCTAGAGGCTCCTCCTTCAAGAAAGCATCCAGACAAGAAAACAACGAGATGGACTCTTGTTTAGTTTTTTTAACACTGACACCTGGCTTATTCACCGTGGGAAGATCCTTGAGGTAATTTGCATCGTATAAATCATGTTCTTTTTCAGTCCAATCCAGCAAAACTTTAACCATTTTGTTAGGTTTTATGACTGTATCCTTTAAGAGGGGTCTGCCACTCATACCCCTTTCATCTGATATGCATAAAAGATAGGATAATTCCCCATTACACTTTTCATCAAAGTCTTTGTTGTCCTCCATGAGAGAGTCACTAGTGGATTCTTCCATGGGTTCTGAAGCCGACCCGTTGACTTTTTGACCATTTGATGATGATGATGATGTGGATGAAAAAGCTTTCCTTTTTAATGGAGCAAGAACTCTGTTCACTGCTACCTCGATGTCAGCACCCGTTTTTGCACCTTCTAAGTAGGTAATCAATGGTGTCAAGAACTTCTTCCTCTCACCTGCCTTTGAGCTGTGTAAATAAATAAATAAATAAAAAGTATCTTTATTATAATCGTGTACTATTATAATACCCATGAATGTAGATTCTACAATGATAACTTACTTCTCAAGATATCTATGGCAAATCTCCAACTTGGGAAATTCAGATTGTTTTTTAGAGAGTCGATAGGCAACAATGAATTCTTCATCTTTGACTGTATGCAATGAATCACCATTCTCCAATAATTTGTATATACCATGATCATAAACCTAAACATCAAGAAACATAAGATAAGAACTATGAATTTATATATATATATATATATATATATATATATATATATATATATATATATATATATATATATATATATATATATATATCAATAATAAAGAGATTATTATTACCTCTGCAAGAATTAGGGTTTCATCACTCTCTAAACAGCATGCAGTACACAAAGCCTGGAACAGATCTTTGCAGCAGCCATGTTTTGAGACAGTTACAGTGAATGGCATTGGTAAGCTGCTTCCATCTCCATAAAATACAGTTACAGTCATTGAACGGGTGGCAGTTGAAGGTAGAGGTAAAGATAAGTACATGAAAGGGTCAAATGTGATTGAGATTTTGTCACAAACTGGACAAACCAGAGTCGATTTGTATTGTCCCTGCAGATTTTTTTCATTCAGAATTTAGCATCAAGAAATGCATTAAGAACTTGACTCAGATATTAATTACCTGGCAGACATCCACTACAATCGAATCATTTCTTGCTTTATGATAACTCCAAAACTCATTTGCAACTTCCTCATCAGCACGTCCATCAGAGTCTTTTGTCTCAAAATAAGGCTTCTGTTTCACACGATTCAGATCTTCATGTAATCCATCCAACAAGAATGCAAGAAGTTCCTACAGAGAAAAAAAAACTGTTATTAATATTATCACAGAGTATATAACCATTGAGATTAATAAAAAAAAAAAAAAAAAAGGAATTACTTGTGAATCATGCTGATTATATCCACTAAACTGGGGAGCAAAACGTGCAAGTTTTCCTTTAAAAGCACGAGGAGGAACTGCAGTACGACCAGATGACCAAAGTTTCCTCAACAATTCACCAAATGCAACTGCAAGTTCACCCTGGATGACAAAATAATCTGAAACTTTAATTCTTGTATTTAAAAAGTTATCATTTTCACAAAACATTCAAACTAGTTAGTAGTCATAATTTACAATTTACATACATGCATTCCTAGAGGGTTTTGCTTGTTGATCTCCTCGGTGTAATCTTGCAAAAAGTAGTCTACAAGAGGTGGAGTATGGACTAAACATTGAAGAGCACTGTTCATGAAACAAGTGTTTCCCAAATTCTGTAATCCTGCTAAACCTCTATCTCTTTTTGGGCCAGTTTTAACAGAATCATGTACATCTTCCATATCTATTGAGCTTAAAGTGACTCCTTGATATAAACTAGAACCATAATCTGTTGCATAACCATTTGACAAACTTGGGCCACCTGCTATTGTGCGGGTTGACCTTTGTGGCTCCATGGGAACCAAAGCTAACTCATTTCCTGTTGAATCCATGCCACAACCTGATGGTATAAATCCATCAACTTGCACATCTAAAAGTATCTGCAAAAACAAACAAGGATTAATAATAGAGGCCTAATTCTAATCCATTTAGGAGAAAGGGTAGTTGGGACTTTTGTCAAATAATACTCACAGATTGATCCATTTGCAGGTTAGCCTCCTCCAGGGTTTGATTCGAATACACCAAAGCTGCTTGCTTGACATTATTAAAATAGTCCCACATGTGTATCTGCATGAATTGAAATGACACAAGAAAATGATGAGTGGAAAAGGGTAGAGAAATTTTCATTCCAGAAAACCTAAAATCGTATCAGATTATGAAGCTTAACCTTTTCTGATTCTACCCCTTTAAGAGCCGATACTTGTTTATGAAGTTCACGTAATGAGGCCTATATAATATTATTTTAAAGGTCAGTTACAATAAAGAAATCTTGATGAAAGTTAACAGATGGATTACCTTTTTGGTTATGTGTATGATTATTTCACTCTTGTCTCTTGAATCAATCAATGTCAATGCCAGAGGGAACACCTCAACTGCATACGTCTCCCGTGTTCCTACTGATATCATCTTTCTTGGTAAAGCTGGTCCTCCTTTGTACCTAAGGGATAAGTTTAGCATTAAACAAGAGTATCTTTCATTTTCTTGTCTTCTAAATGTGATGTTTGGAACTTATATCTTAAAATATGAATACAAGGATAAGATTGAATATACATAAGTTTTTGAGAACAAAATCTAGCATATACCATCCATGAAGCTTATCCCAAACCCCTTGAGGAACTAAAACATAATCTTCTCTTTCAACAAGTGTTCTAGGAAGCTGTAGATCATTGCCATCATGACCACCTTCATTTGCAATTATATCTGTGTTATCAATTGGTCCTGGTCTCTCGCCTACTTTTGAAGATGCTGAAGCCTGTTTATCATTAGAAAGCTCTTCCAACTGATATGCACCAGTTTCCTCACCAACATATTTCTGCCATTTTGTAAACCACCTGTAAACATACAAATCGAATACATGACAAACAGGAAAATCCATGATAAGAACATTAGCCATTTTGTAAACCACCTGTAAACAATCAAATTGGTGTTCTGGTAGTAATTTAGAAATCCATATTCATTAACATGTAACTCATAATCTTATCGGCTATTTTTGCATTCTAATTGATAACAATGACTGAGATTGATTGAATCTGATGCTTACAAAATTTATAGGTTGTTAATTGCTTGCTAAGATTCTGCATGTTCCTTTTAAGAGTTTTGGACATGAGCTTTTATATGTTATCGCATGATTTTGATGTTGGTCAACTGGTGTGTGCTCTATTTTCAGTCTAGCAGCCAAAAAGTTTAGCAGTATCTTTTGATTTTTGACCAAAACTAGCATGTTGATCATGTTTAAGAGCAACTTGCAGTGATGCACCAAACATCCATGCAAAATAAAATAATGAGGCCAGGACGTGTTTTAAGATCCTCATAAGAGGATTATTCATGGAAAAAATTGATCTGTAAACAACGGATGAAACAGATGACAAGTAGACTAGACACCAAAAGGAAGATCCAAAAATCATAGAATCGGCTTCAAATCAGCGCTCATTCAACAAGAATTGCCATCCCCGAATCTTAAGCAAAAACTACAGATTACAAGTTAACTTAGATATACATTAGATTACCTGTTGGAGACGACATAATATAAGTTGCCCTCTTTCAAACATAACTCGGCCTTATCTGTTAACTCCTTAACAATCCTTCGCTCTTCCTCTGGAGTGCACGGCAAGCATAGTGATTCGTTATCCATTAGGGCACCCGAATCAGCAATCGTCATGATCGGTACAAAACCTAAAAACGATAGAAGAGAAAATCAAATCGGACACCAACTATTGCTAAAACAGGGGTAAGATTGAATCAAATCTTTGCAAATATTGAAAAGGGGAAAAGGGTTTATATACTTTGAAATGTTAAATAATAGTGGCAGGACTTGAAGAGACGTGGGCAGATCGTGAAGAAGAGAGGTTCAGCAAATGTAATCGGAAGAGTTTAAGGAGATTTGCGGAACCCTAGATTGCAGGGGGGGCGATTCGATCTGGAAGAGGCAGTTGTGGAAGAGAGAAGAAAGAAAAAAAAAATGGTATTACCGTCCTTTGAAGGTGTCCTCTTCGATGTTGTTTTTAACTTTTTGAGCCACCAAACCTTTTCTTTTATACCCTCTCTCCAACTCAACCCAACCCAACCCGATCTTTTTCGATTCCATATAATCGGTTTTTAGTTAACGTTCTTTTATTTATTTAAGGATTCAATTTTATATGGATTTAATTTTGGAAGTTCAATTTTATAAGTTATATATATATATATATATATAAAAGGTTAGGTTCATGTGAGACCACTTGATTTTGTGAGACGGGGAGACCAAATCTTGACCACTCATCCTAAATAATCAAAGGCTCATATTAATTCAGATTAAACCATAAAATAGGCGGTGGCAATTTTGTAAATTAATGGAACTTTGGGATTAGATCAAGACACGGAGGGGCATGAATGGAATTTTGCATTCTTTTTCTTTCAACACACAAAAACACCCGGTACGAACCCTAAAACCCATTTGATCCAAATCTCGATCATCGTTCTGCTTCCAAATCTCGATCATTGTTTCAGACTCTGGTTCTGATTATACCTGAAATTCATCTTCCGATTATTACACGAAAACCACTCGATAATCAACTATAACATTAAAAACATTTTGATTTTGAATTTGATATCGAATCAAATGGCTCATTCTACAAATTTTGATTCTGATTTTGTATCAACAGTTGTTCCAAGTAAGTATAATACTACAAACCTCTTGTTCTAACTCAATAAACCTATCTGTTCTTATTATAGAAAGTTTTTTCACTTTAAATCGTTGTGTGTATTCAATAAATGTCTAATAATCGAGATAGTTCACTAGCGATTTATATGTCGAAGTCAGGATGTAATGGAATATAGCATTATAAAGCATACAATCTAAACCTAAATCTCAATGTGTGATTTATATAGAGTCTATGTATCTAAATGTTAACTCTACAGAGTGTTCTAATTATTCCCCCATTTCATTTGATCTAAATATTCTTAATCAAAATCAACAAAGATGTTATGTTATTCTAACTAATTGTTCATCATTTAATTAGAATTAGATCCATAAACTGTCTAATACTATAGATTTTGGTAACACAAATCTCTTATTATGATTGTAGTATAGTGTTTAGCCAAAAAAATCTTTGTATTCTAGTGAATTTTATGTTGATTGATAAATAGAAATTTGTTGTTATGTATTTATAGAACTATGACCAGATTATATATCATAAACTAATATGAATTCTAATGAAATTTGTTGTTATTGATGCAGCTAAAAAAGTGCAAACAAATGCAACTGTAAGAAAAAACAGGGAAAGAAATTTATATCGATATAGGTATAAAATGTGATTACTTTTAGATTAAATATTATAATTGTTTTTATTAACCTCTAAATGCTTTTGATAAATATTCTAATTGTTTTTATTTGATAATTTTCTTCATACAGATTCAGCGAGTCAAGATAGGGTTAAAAAAGGTATGAGCACACTTTCTTTCAAATAATTCATAAAAAAAAAAAAAAAAAATGTTTGGATTTATTTTTCTAATTGATTTTAATTGTTAAATTTCATGACAAAAGATTTGCAAATTGTAAATCAAAAGAAAAAGAAGACAGATCTTATGTTGATTGATAAATAGAAATTTGTTGTTATGTATTTATAGAACTGTGACCAGATTATATATCATAAACTAATATATTCTAATTGATTTATTTTTCTAAGTTAGTTATTCTGAATATTCTAATTTTGTTTTATCATATATTCTAATTGATTTTAATTGTTAAATTTCATGACAAAAGATTTGCAAGTTCTAATGTAATTTGTTGTTATTGATACAGCTAAAAAAGTGCAAACAAATGCAACTGTAAGAAAAAACAGGGAAAGAAATTTATATTGATATAGGTATAAATTGTGATTACTTTTAGATTAAATATTATAATTTCTTTTATTAACCTCTAAATGTTTTTAATAAATATTCTAATTGTTTTTATTTGATAATTTTCTTCATACAGATTCAGCGAGTCAAGATAGGGTTAAAAAAGGTATGAACACACTTTCTTTCAAATAATTCATAAAAAAAAGGTTTGGATTTATTTTTCTAAGTTAGTTATTCTGAATATTCTAATTTTGTTTTATCATATATTCTAATTGATTTTAATTGTTAAATTTCATGATAAAAGATTTGCAAATTGTAAATCAAAAGAAAAAGAAGGCAGATGAAGGAAAATCAAAGAAAAAAAAATTTTAAAAAAAAAACGTTGTTACTTCTGAAAGCGACTCTGATTCGTCCTCACAGCATAGAAAAAGAATTAAAAAATGTATCAACAATCATTTTTTAAAACACTTAACAAAATAAATTTTTTGGATTTATTTTTTCGGTTGATTATTATGAACATTCAAGTTGATTAAAATAAATATTCTAATTTATTTCAATTTTTAAATTTCTTCATACAGCTAAAAATACAAAAAAGAAGAAAAGACTTGAAAAGAAAAAACGACATTATGTTTCAGATTCTTCATCTTCACAGTCAGAGACATCAGAGTCAGAGACATCCACAACAGAGAGTGATGAATATGATAAAATATGTTGTCTTTTATAATATATATGTTGACATCCAATAAAAGTATATTATATTTTTCTAATAGAATAATTATTGATGCAGATAAAGTAAATAAAAAGAAAAAAAGAAAAGTCAAAAAACATTTCAAGCGTCACAACAAATTAATCCATAATGATGTGAAGCACAAAAAGAAAAAACATGTTTCTGATTCTTCAACAGAATCATATACATAGTCAACGGGTAAAATAATTTAAACTTTTTTTTTTTCGTGAAATATGATTTTATACTATACAATTCCAATATTATGGAACAATATAAATATTAGAGTGTTTCGAAGAATAGTTTTCATAGACTATGTTTGACATGAATTGTTTATGGATCATAAATGAAATTCTTGGTATTTTGATATGAAAGTATTTTTCTATTGTTTATTGATGTGAAAGTATGTTTCTATGATATGAAATATTTATGGTTCATATTACACATTCTATATATTATTATATCATAAATCATGTTATACTTGATTTTTTGTTGTTTTACTTAGCTGATATAGGATTTTGCAACATTTGAGTTTAATTTTTTATAAATAATATAATTTGAATAAATATCTACATTTTACTTAGATGATATAGTATTTTTGGATTAAATTTCATAGAATATTGTGATATAATAAGTGTATATGTATAATATTCTGTTTGGAATATTACTTTGTAATTAAATGATATATGATTTTTGGATTTTTGTGGGGTTACTAACATCTATGACTGATGTAATGAATTAGATGATGAATCTGATGAAGAAATCTATGTAAAAAAAAGAACCGGTGATAGAAAATATGTTGAAGGAGTGACAAAGATTAAAGAAGCAAAAAGGAAGAGGAATAGTGGGGACAATCGTGCAGCAATAAAGAAACAAAAAAACCATGGAAGAGCAAAAGACTGTGAAAGATATATTGAAGGAGTTGCCTTCAATAAACACTAGATCGACACCTGGATTGATGACAGATGTTGTAAGTTCTTTGACATCAGAACAAAAAGATTGGGTGAAATGGATGGGATTTAAAGCATTTTTGAAGATCAACATTAAGAGTATTCCTTTAAAACTTTGCCATTTTGTGCTTAAGCATTATGATGAAGGCACAAACAATATTCTGATTAAAGGAAAAAGAATAAAGATCACAAAGGAAAAAAATTCATAAAGTGTTTGGTTTACCCAAAACTGGAAAAAACTTATTTGACTTGGACAAGGTTAGTGAAGATCATCAAGTGTTTGATGGATGGATGAAGGAACTTGAAGACGGAAAGGCAAATGCAACAAACTACAAGAATATTATTCAAAAATCCGAACAAGTGGATATGAATTTCAAGCTGGGTTTCATGGTTTTATTTGTTAATACGTTTGCAGAATCCATTCCTATGGGGACAAACAACTTAGTTCCAGTTAGAGCACTTGTTGAAGTAGATGACATTTCTAAAATCGATTGGTGTGCATATTTGTTGTACGTGTGGAAAATTCAAAAGGGAGATGGCGTCCAGACAACCCCAAGTGTTATTATAGAGGCCCATTGTTGTTGCTATTGGTATGTTTTTTCATTTACTTATTTTTTTCTTAAAAATGGATATCTAATATGATGTTGAAATAATGCAGCTAATTTACTGTGATGAAATTGAATGCAAGCTCCAAAAAATAGAACGTAAAACACCATTAGTTACGATGTGGACAACAAATAAGTTGAAGGAAAGACAATCTTTTGAGATTGAAGCTGGTGGATTTGGGGTTGGGAATCTAATTGAACAAAGTTCAAATTTAGAACGTGAGAAGAATGAAAATCAGGTGAATGAGAATCAGGACACACGTATTGAGGTATATTCTAAGTAGAATATATTATTAAATTATGTTTTAGAATATATTTTAATTATATCCTAACTTAATATAAGAAAAATATTTTAATGTCTTTTTATATTAGGTTAAAGTATGATTTTATAAAAATCTGGATATTCTTATATTACATGCTTATGGTTCATAGTAAATATTCTAGATATTCTGAGATGATAAAATATTACATGCTCATAATTCTATTATTTTATTATTTTTCAGGAATATAAAGATAACTTTGATAAGATGTTCAATAAAGTTTCATCAAGAAAGGAGGACATGTATGGAATTGTTTCTGATTGTATATCAAAGTTCCCAGATGTCAATATAACAAATGAGTTGAAAGAGAAGTTCATTAAGTTATTTTCAGATCCTATTTTTCAAGTGCTGATAATCAAAACAATGAAAACAAAAAAAGGGATCACATGAAAGGGTTGAATCTCAAAATGGTGACACAAGGGAGAATGATATAAGTTCTTACAAATCACCATATATGGATAAAGCTGTGAATTTATTTGATAGAATCGATTTGCAGAATGTTCTTTTGATTCAGGTTCTAATAAGATGTGCACATGAGAAAAATAGAATGTAATTCACTAACTCTTGGTATAATACATGTGTATATTTATTCTAATGTTGATGACATATTTTTTGTTCATGTTTAAAATTAATGTTGATGACATATTTTTTGTTCATGTTTAAAATTAAGGGAGGTACTTTTTGAAACAAATACGGGAGAGATTATGCATAGACAGGATTTTGAGAGCATGCGGCCTGAACATGTTATACATCATCGTGTGATTGATTCTTGGGCTGTTGTTCTAAATTATGAGGAACAAAAATCAAAAAGTAAACCATACCGCCTGTTCTTCAATACCAAAATTATGGTAAATTCTTTTACAATGGGAACTTCTATATTTTAGTTGTAAATTCTAACAAGATATTCTAATTTTTCTGTTTTTCTATGTTTACAGAGTTCTGAGTTGTTAGATGAAACTAAATCTTTTGACGAGCGTTTTTTAACTTTTGAGACTCGTGTTGATAAGTTTCTATCTAATTTCAAGGCAAATGTAGATTTCAATGATCTTAAACTCGTAAGAATATTTTATTAATTAAAATATTACATTATTAAAGGATAGGAATTATGTTAACTTTTTGATGAATTTGTTGGAATTGCAGGTGGTTTTCCCAATACATAATGGTGATCAGATGTATCCTGTTGTTTTCAACCTAACATATCCACAAGTTCATATTATAGACAACATACAAACAAAATCGTTAGAAGAAACTTATGGACTGACACCTACATCATTAGTAAGTTTTCATTTACTTTTATTAAATGTATTAAAGTTACAATATAATAGATTGAATAATGTAATTTTGTTAATATACATTGCAAGAATTGTACTTTATACGATATCTAGAGAAAACTACATTTATCGTCAATAAAATCGAAGGTTTGTGATCAACAACAATGAAGATGATGAAAATTGACTGGAACACAAAGAAGTTGACAACAGAGAATGGAGCACTTTTAATGAGACATATGGAAAAATATTGTGGAGAAAAGCAAGGAAAGTGGAATGTGGAAATGGAAAAAGGCAGTGATGTGCAAGATGTTCAATTTGTAAAATTACGTGCCTTATATTCTGTTAAGATTGCTACACATGAAATTAACAACCACAAGGAGAGAGTTATCAAAGAGGCAATCGAATTTGGAAAATTTGATCATGCGACTAGAAAAAAGATGTTAGAGGAAGGTATACAAAGAATGGATGAATTGGAAATGGGTAGTAAATAGAATTTGATAGAAGTTTGGAATTTTATAAATGTGGTTATGGTGACTTAACAACAATTCATTTTCTAATATCTATATTATTTTGAACAAATTAGACAAAAAAATGATGCCTAGTATTATGTAAGAAACTTGATATGGTTTATTAGGTGATTAATGCTTAATGTATAGTAGGTATTATGATCACTTCTTAATGACCATGGTAGAATATTCTAATAGAATAATGTATAATGGCATCAGTATTCTATTAGAATAATATTATATGTTGCATATACCTATATAACATTCTTACATGCATAATCTTGTATTATAATATTTTGATAACAAAGCATTATACTGCAATCATTCGTATATACTTCAAAAAATTAAAGATTGAAAATATTAGAAGAATCAATATGTTCTCAAATGTATAACACATCATCACAACCCAAATGTCTCATACATCATCACAAACCAAAACAATAGAAAAATCTCCAAACTAAAAAATTCAAACTTTTATCTATATGGTATTATTGAACTTTATTGAAATACGAAAAAAATCGAAATATATTTCTAGACACAACTATGCACTTTGTACCTTGGAGTTATTCAACAATGTCAAACATTTCCTTGAATTATTCCCTTTAACCCCACATGTTTTGCATGATCTTGATTGCTTGTTACCTTGAATAGTAGCCTTCTCCAAAGCACTTTTTAAACGTTTTCCTGTACCAAAACCTTTATTCTTCACCATAGGTGGATTTTCAACATCAACAACTTCAGGATTCATAGTAGCTCCGTAAAGTTTATCAATATGAGCTTCTTTTGTAACCGGTAATTTGTCTGAACCTTGTTCACCAATATCAGTCATAAAAACTTCAAGCTTCTTCATGAACTCTTCTAACTTCTTGTCATCATTACTTAATGAAGACAATCATTGATCAAACATGGAAAAAGCTTTATACGCAACCTTCTCAACATTTCCAGACGAATCACCATATCTAAACGTCCTTTTCAAAACTGTGGTGGGGATAATATCTCTTCTCCATCTCTTAAGAATGTATCTTGACGGAATCTCTTGTATGTCATAAATCTTTAGAATACATAAGATGTGTCTACAAAAAATTCCAAACCGCTCAAAAAGCATGCATGAACAATTCACCGTTAGATCTTCTCTGTTGAATTCAACCTGTTTCAAAAGTATTAGGATAATAAGTATATTCAAAAAAGAAAAATTAGAATATTTTTTCAAAATTATTAGAATATTAAGTATATTCTAAAATGTCAACATTACCTCAAAATCACCTTCACTTGTGTTAAAATTCCATTCAGAATCGATGTCAAGTTTTTCTTTTTTCTCAACTACTACCTTCTTCTTTGATATATTTGTCCTTTTATGTTTGACAATGCATATGTCAGAAACAACGCCTGATGTAACACTCTTCTGTGAACAAGAAACAAGTGAATGAAGAATCTCCCTCTGCACCATGAGAAAAATAGTCCTGGTGTATACCATAGATGCATGTTTCTCCATATCTTCAAGAGGTGTTTTGATGATTGGAATTATAGTAGATGTATCAAAATCAAATTTGATCTGATTATTCCTTTGCCTTTCCATAACAGACTTAAAAGCATTCATGAAATTGTTTAACGTATAACCATGATGCGATACCCTATTGAATGCTGAATTCTCACTTTCCGACCGAGAAGTTGTTCTCATTAGACCTGGCATCGGTACATCTTTAAAATAGGCTGGAATCCAACTGCTTCTCAAATCAAACATATCTTTCATCCATTTATTGTCTTGCAACTTATATTTTACCATTAATGCATCCCATCTCATTTCAAAATCATTGACAGCAATTTTGGAGTCTCATATTATACTATTGAAGTCCGCCTTAAAATCCGATTCATTCATTGTTTCCCAGCTTACCTTCAAAAACAATTCATATATTATTCTGCTAGAATATAATATAGTATAAAAAGGTATTTCATTTAATCTATTATCCTAATTACAAAAAATATTTCATTTAATATTCTGATAAGAAAAGAACAATAATGTCATATTTATATTGAAAATAATGTCATATTTATACTGATAAGAATATAACAATAATGTTAGTACCTTCAATGGAAGTTTACTTGTGATATGTCACATACAAAATCTATGTTTTGTGTATGGCAATACTATCTCAATAGCTTTTTTCATTGCTGGATCTTGATCGGTCACGACCATGATTGGTGCTTTTCCAAAACACTTCAAGAATGACCGAAGTAACCAAATATAGGAATTTGTATCTTCTCTACACAACAAACCAGCTCCAAAAGTGACGCACCTTTTGTGATTATCAATGTCAGTAAAAGGTACAAATACCATACAATACCTAAAAAAACACAAAAAAATACCATTAGAATATATAACTAAAAATGTTTATAATTCTAGAATAAATACCTGTTTGTACGATATGTTGCGTCAAATGAAACAACGTCCCCAAATAACTCAAAGTTTTGTTTTGAAGTGTCATCAGCCCAAAAGAGAGCATTTAACTGCTTCTTGTCACATCTGTATTCGTATGTAAAATTTGTAACATTCTCTTTACGATTCTGAAGCTTTGTAATCAACAAATTTGCATCAGTGCCCCCGATGTGACAATTTATATCCCTTGTAAAAATTTTCCAATCTATCTCTAGTCCATCAACAAATTCACATCCACCTTTTATAACGCACATTAGCCTATATGTTGTAGTTGCCCCCACCTTTGCACTCGAAAGCTTATGTATAAAAGCTTGATCAACAACATCCAACTGACATTTAGCTCTTGAAAGATGCATACAATCTTGATTGATCAATTTGTGGTTGTGTTGTTGTTCAAAGCGCCACAGGTAAACTTCTGAAGAATGCGGTATAACTTTGAATGCAACAAAAGCTTTGCAATTTGTGTGTTTACAATTACTATTTCTCAATTGCTTGTTATGATCTTCACTAATTGTGTCTAAGGTAGAAGTGTTTGGCAATCCCCCTCTATTGCATATAAAATATTTCGAAGTTGTGATTCCACTCTTTTTCCTCTCTGTTGATTTTCTAATATCAAAACCAGATCTTAATGCATATCCTTTATACCACTTAATAGCATCTTTGATATCTTTAAAAATTGAACCCAAAGTAGGTATCCAACTAGCTTCAGCCTCTGGAATCCAAAATAAAGAACCATCAGCTCCAATGAATTGTTTGCAAGAGCCATATTATGCTGCAACATTGTCACTTTGAACTACAAAAAAGAATATACCACCATGTTAACATATAATCAGAATAATTTGCATTCATATGACTGTAATCATAAAAAACCACAATGTTATATGTGCATTATTCTATAAGCATAATATGTAGTAACATGAACTTATCACCAACATCATTCTATAAAGAATAACCGATATCAGTAACAGAATTACCTTGGATTTCCGATTGATTTCCATCATTATGCAGAATCTCTGAATCACCAGAGCTGAATTGATGATTTTCTTCATCGTAATGATCATTTCCGATGTCATTCATATCTAAATCATACATAACTGTTACTACATTAAAAATTGAATATGTTATATGTAACTAACAATGAAAGCAATGATTACCTTGGGTTTCCGATTGATTTTCCTCGTTATGAAGAATCTCTAAATCAGTAGAGTCGAACTGATGATTTTCTTCATCGAGATGATTGTTTCCGATGTCATGCATATCCAAATCATCCATAACTGTTATCATTATTGATATATCAATGTATGTACAATATTCTATAAGAATAACATGGAGTCTCATGAACTTATCATGAACTTATCACTAAGATGATGTTAATGAAAAGCAAATAGATGATGTTAATCAAAAGAAAACATATGACATATTGCTGAAAAACATAATGATTGAATGAAAGTTAAAAAACAAACAATGAAATAGATGATGCATTGTCAAATAACATATTATAGATTAAATTGTTTTCTAGCTCAAACAAATTCAACAACAAATGATCTTTGATTGCTGAATTGGATGTCTCAACAACAGATGATGTTTGATTGCTGAAATCACAAATCATACAAATATAAAATTGGAGAAATCGATAATAGCTTGATGATTCAATTCATGAACTAGGTTAAAAATTGAATACGTTATATGCAACTAACAGTGAAATCGATGAAAACTCAAACCTTGATCAATTGACGATTTCATGATGTTGAGTAAAATTCACGGCTTGAAAGATCGTAAACAATTGTTGAAGATGAAGATTAGCAGAAATCGTTGAACACTTGAACCTCTACCGAAATCGATGATCACAAAGTTAAAATTGATCAAAATCACTCAGCTTATCAATTGTAGATGAAGAAGAATCAAGAACATGAACTCGAAGAACACAAAAATCGTGAATTTAAAAGCTATGATTTAGCATCGTTCGATCAATGTCCAAATCAAATCGATTATTGGTTGAAAGAATATAAGATTGGAGATAGAATATCGATCAAATTGAATTGAAGAACAAGGAACGTTGTTTCATCGAATAAATTGGTAGAAAACAGGAACATGTGAGATGATTTTTGGATGACGTGAAAATTAAGCTAATCTGATCATCTTAAATTTAACCTAGTGACTAATCTACCCCTAATCAACTAATCAGCTAAATTAATTAATGTTAATCCCCCTTTTTTATGAGCCACAATTTCAAATTTGATCAAAAGCTAAGATTTGGTCCCGATGTCTCACAAAATATAGGTGGTCTCAAATGCATATATATATATATATATATATATATATATATATATATATATATATATATATATATATAAGTTCAACGATAATGAGAAAAAGTTGCAAATGAGAAAATAAATGTTGGTCATTTGTTGTAAAATGTTATGTTTATTGAAAAAAAATATATGAACATTTCAAAATTTATAATGATTTATTATATATTAACTGACATTCATATTGATATATGCTTTTGATAGTATATATATATATATATATATATATATATATATATATATATATATATATATATATATTAAATTCTTTTCATATCAGTTCTCATCATACAGACTGTCATTATATGTTTTATTCACATGTGAATAGATCATGTATTATATTTACGTTAAAACTTTTTTTATTCACATATGAATAAACTATGTATATTTATGTTTTATTTACATATGAATAAATAATAAGTTTTAATATATAGTTTATATATGGTCTAATGAATAAAACATATTACAAAAGCTAAGATAAATAAAATTAAAAATTCCTTTTTATATTAAAAATTTATACGAGTGTAGATGCTCATTTATAGTAAATAAACATTTATGAATTTTAATATATTTGACTTTTTTTTGGAAAATAAAATGTCAAAAATTAGAAACTAAGATTTATTCTTATATTTTTTTTATACTTTTTTTCTATGCATATTATTCTCTTCTTTTCTCTCTTTTTCTCCCCCCCCCCTCTCTCTCTCTCTCTCTCTCTATATATATATATATATATATATATATATATATATATATATATATAGAGAGAGAGAGAGAGAGAGAGAGAGAGAGAGAGAGATAGAAAATCTATATTTTTTCTAAGAACGTGAGAACCAAATCTTGACAACACGATTATTTAATGGTTTAGATTTAAAGGTAAAAAATTTATAATTAGAATCAAATTAAATGATGTAACCTCTCTTGTATCATTATGAAATTCAATTTATCTTCAATTGAGTTTGTTTTGTTATGGCAATATAGCCATGTCTTGTAAAACGTTACTGTATATCTTATATATGTACTCCTTTTCTCTTATAATTAATGACATTTTCTATTTTCCTTCTCAAAACATATATTTGTTTTGTCATATCAATTGTGGAGGGAAGTACTCCTTTTCTCTTATAATTAACAACATTTTATATTTTCCTTCTCACAACCTATATTTGTTCTGTCATATTAATTGTGGAAGGAAGTATGTAACGTCTGTGTTTCTGGGCTTGTCATTAATATTAATGTAATAGTCTAGGTTAACATTTGTAACCCGTTTTGAAATAATAGAAGTGTATTATTTGAGTATTATGTGTTTTGTGCTTAATTGTGTGTCTTAATTTAATTAAGAATAAAAATAAGCGTCAAAATGAAATATTAGATAAAGCCGATATCTATGGATAATGTTGTAGTAGTTGAAACGAGGTTTCCGAATATATAAAGAATGCTGAAATCCAAGTTATAACGAAGAAGTTATGACCTGTCGAAATTTCGCGACAGAACCGGCACGACGTTGAATGACGTAAAAAGTGAATTTACGTTAGAGCGATATTTAACCTTAGTGATCTAAACAAAAGTCGTAGAGTTTGTTAAACCGAGAGCGTGCACAAAAAGAATGCCCAAATCTGACTTCGTATGAGGAAGTTATGATTTTTCTAAGTTTCAACTTAGCAATATGCAACCCGAAACTAGAATTCGAGACCGAGTGATTGTTGGTCGAAACAATTTAAACGAGAATCAAAGATCTCGTTGATAGTAGTGCAATGGTGAAAAGACAGACAAAAACGGACGTCAGATGAAGAAGTTATGAATTTATAACGGAGTTTTCCTGTCAAGGCCTACTAAAAAATAAATAATAAAAATAAAGTCAAAATTAGCCGACGGAGTCTAAACGAAAGTTGTAGAGCGTAGTCTCACCTTCACGTGGATATAAAGAACGTCAAAACGAAGCTCGTATGCGAAAGTTACGCAATTTTGAAGTTTGATTAATCGGGTTACGCTAAGCGTAATGGAGTACGCCCAGCGTATCCGGCAGGCCGGAACCGCCTCAGCTACGCATGCAGTGACGTCACTCGAGCCATACGCACGCCATGACGTCGAAGTACACCCAGTGTAACCAAGATTACGCCCAGCGTAATCGAGGTTTCCAGCCCCTATAAAAGGAAGTCGAGGGCAGCCGATTCTTTTGCCCAAATTCTCTTCTCTTTTTCTAGTTTTGCATCGTTTTGCGTGCAACTTATATCCCGAAGCCCCGGTATCATTCCTGAGCCCCGAAGTAAGTCCCGAAGCCCTGAAGATCCCGAGAAGTGAGATTCCCGAGCCGAAGCTCTGCTCGCGAGGAGCCCGGTTTTTGTGAAGATCTTCCAGATCTACCGAAGAATACTACTTCTACAAGTCGTAGTGTTGTCCGATCATCTTCTGATCAAGTAAGCGTGTAGTCACTTTCTTCTAACGCATAATTATGAAGTATTTTATACGAAATACGTGTTATGTGTATATTTTGTTGTTATATATGTGAATGTATATTCACTTTCTTCTATCTCATAGATATGATTTATTCTCTATGAAATATGTGTTCTGTGTATGTATCTCATATGTTCTTCGGAATATGTATTGAATGAGAATGCTATACATATTTTAAACTATGTATAAAAATATATATTTTTATCTACTAATATGTTGGGTAGAACATGGGTAGATAGTTGATGTGTGATAAACAGATGAGAGGCCTCGATGTTGTTGTTGTTGTTGATCTAGTTATTCAGCGGAGTATGGATAACGACCACAGACTCTTTATAGACAGTCATGTGGAACGCTAGCAGGCTCATACCCTGTAGGTGTTGTGAACGATGTGTTCACCGGTGTACTCTATCCCCCTCATGGTTGCCTTTATGACATTTACTGTTGAGGAAACTCCTTTGCAGCAATGTCCGTCCCGATGAAAAATCCTAGATTAGGTCCCTTGAGATAGATGTTGTTTTAGGGACGTAAAGTGAGGATAACGGGAATGGGTAAACGGGTTATTGTTGGTTGGTGAAATTAAATATAATTATTTATTGTGGGTTGAAAACCCTATATGCTCACCAGGCTCCTAAGTCTGACATACTAAGTTTATTTGTATTACAGGTAGTGGCGCGAGGGCATAAGATGGATGAATCATCAAGTTATTTTGTTTATTAGACCAATTGTTATATATAACTGTTGTATGGTCTATCTTTTGTTGTTTATGCTTTTGTGTCTGTATCGGAACATGACATCCCGATTTTTGATTTTATAATGAAAATACATTTCTTTACGAAATGCTTTGGTAAATATTATTTTATCATATTTTGTTTTTTGGGAACAAATTCCGCAACTCTTTTAAATCAAAAGGATTTACTTTGAAATTATTTTAAAAGCATAAATGAAATCGGTCTTTTCTGACCATGATTTTGGGGATGTCACAAAGTACTGTACAAAGGACTGCTTCTAGAGTTTAAGATTTTTTTGAAAGGATATTGCTTGTAGTAGCTCAAAAACCTGATGGAAGGAAGAACTAGATGGTTTTTAATCATGTCTTTATAGAAACAATTACTAGCAAATGTTGAATGTTAGGTGATCAGAAGTAAGGGTGATTATTTAGACTGAACTGGACTAGATCGGTTCTTGGATGGGGCTGATTTGATAAAAGTTGGTGGACCTTGGACCAGACTGGTTGAGGTCGGTCATCGTCCGTGTTTTCCGTTCTTGTACTTTTGGACCGATAAAACTTTAGGTACATATGGTACAGCTTGTTGAAGCCTACCGAAAGTTAGCTTATCTATTACGATTGTAGGGGTAAGTATTTGGAACAGATCGGACCAGCTCTTGAACCATACCAGTTTTAGAGAAATTGGTGGACCTTAGACCAGACCTGTTGAGACCGGTCTAGGTCCGGTCCACTTGAGGTAAATATGGTCAATCCAATTTATGTCAAAAATACTTTTAATCTTCAAAGGAAATTTGGTCAATTTGTTTTTTTTTATAAATTAAAATTATTATAAAATATTAAAACTAATTCAGCAATGTTTAAAATTTTTCTAAATTTTTTTGGACAAAAACAATATTTTTAAAGTTAAAAAAAAATAAATGATATTTTGATTTGAAATTGGACAAATATGATACTACGGACATAAAAATTCTCCCAAAGATAAATAATCAAATAAAAATTATGCATAAAAAAACAGCCATAACTCAGAATTTTTTTGTCAACTATTATCCTTGTGTAAAAAACATTGTGACCTTTGAACAACTAGTCGAACTATTTTATGATGTCATAATCAAGTCAAACATTGTACTTTTATACTAAAATTTATTAAAAAGGATATTAGTTAAATAACTTCCTTCTTAACGTAATGCAATTAGAAATAGATTTTTAGTAAGTAATGCAAGAAATTCTTGACTTGGGCAATGGTTTTGTTTTTACTTATGGGCCACCCTAACCTATATTCATTTAGACATGTGGTGACATGTGGTGAGAGTTCCCACTTCCAACCATATTTTACGTTATAAGAAACATAGCTCAAACGCATATTTCGATGGACATAGGCAATAGACATATTGGAAACAAAAAAAAAAAAAAAAACGAATTTTGTCAAACAAGTTATAACCTTGTACCACTTGCTAAAATAATTATATGACAAAATTATATAAATGGTTTTTGTGTTTTACACAGAGCCGGCGGAGAGATTTGGATGGTCATGCACAATTTAACAAAAATTAGGTTTTAAAACTTGAAATATCTAAAAAGCAAAACAATTATAACCAAATTTCCTTTTTGGCTCTCAACTCCAAAACTTATATAGAAACTAAGGAAAGACATTTATACCCTATCACACCTTTGTCCTCTATAAATCTATAATAAATCAAATTTTTTTTAGAAATAGGCTTTAAAATCACAAATCAGAAAAGAGACCTTCAAAAATTCTAAAACTTGTAAAAATGACATTTCTAATTTGTAAAACCTTATGTTTTTCAAAAATCAAAACATGAGATATTGCAAAACAATGATATCACATTAGGAATATAAAAAAACAAAAATTATAAGACTTTCATGTACCTTTTGTCTTCTAATTTTTGAAACCACGAGTGAGACTGAGAATATGATTGTTGGATTGATTCCTTCCGAACATAGAAATAGTAAGACCTTCTTATTTTTAAAATACAAAAAAAACATCAAAAATTGTAATATCTTCTTATACCACAGCAGACAAATATATTCAGAAATTGCAAGACGTTTATTTATACCTCATTATTTTCGAGGATATCAGAATCTGCATCTGAGTTTTTTGCTTATGATTTTCAAATATCAGAAATTCAAAATATGCTTGTCGATTGAGTGTTTTTGATTTCAAGAATCAGGAAGTAAGGAAGATATGTTTCTAAAGTTATGATTAAGTGATTTTTCTTGGAGAAGAAAAAGTAAGACCGTAAAAGAAATCAAAGGCAAGCTTCTGATTTGCTTCATCGTCCGTTTGATTTTAAACAAAAAGTTGAGAATGAGACTGTTGCTTGAATGTAGACGATTAACATTACTATCCATCAATATCATTCACTGTTGCCCCATGCGTGAACCGAAATATGAGAATATAGAAACTGAAGTGTTTTTTTCCTTAGATTTTTCTGATTTCCCACTCAGAATGTTGAGTGTGTAGGCAACGTCCAACTTCCTCTACAAGGCTACAACTTGTTTAACGTAATAGATTTGGGCTTAAATTGAACCTACTCTAAAATATATGTTAATGAAATTTTGGGTGTTTTTATTTGATGGGACCTGTTCATTGAGACATGTTGAACACCCTATGAGCACACTTTAGTTTTATAAAAAGCTATAAATTTAGTTCTTACATCGACAAAAATGGTATTTGTAGTTTTATTTTATTGCGTACTTAGTCTTTAATCTATGTAAAATGTTTGTTCTACAACTCGCACTACCACAAGTTCATCTTTTGTTTCAACATTTGTAAATATGCATCTGACTCACTCATTGTTGTCTAAAAAACTCATTTTTCTGAAAGTTTAAGAACAAATTCGGCCGCCTTTCATCCATCTCTGACCATGGATATGTTTTAGTCGTTTGTCTAGGAGTCAAAGAGTGTTTTCAATATTTTATCAATACCTAATAACAAAAATGTGTAAAAAATACAATTGTTTTATGTTTAATTAGAAAAATGCATTGAAAAAATAGCACCATAAGACAATATTGCACCCCTAGAATAGCCAAAAACAGATATCACACCTAACAACGACACTAATGATATTTTCGGGACGATAGAGTCATGCCTCAACGCCATATTAAGTTATAATAAATCAAGTTGTGGATCCTTGATCTCTAATTTCACATGGAAACTCTATAGTAATATTATTTTCGATGTCTTTTATGTTTTAAATTTATAATAATTAAATAATCAATTTTAGATTATCAAATGAAAATTTACTTTTTTATCCATTAGTGTTATTCATATATTGGATCAATGAATCTTTAAAAAATATTCTTTATAATTTCAACACCCAAAAAAAATCATATATCATTTTTATAAAAATATCTGATATTATTAAAATGAGAAGAATGCTTTTTTTTCGTTGCAGTTGATTCAAATTTGATTACCAAAAAGATATCTAACCTCAAAAAATCAAATAATCGAAATTAGAATTATTTAAATCAAATAGTAAAAATTATATATATTATTAATAATTATGTAGAAGTTATACGACAAGACGATATAATCATTTCTAAACTGATAGTTTTTTATTTGATATCAATAATGTTTAAATATTAATCCACATATTCTCTTTCCTCGTCCTTGTTCAATAGATGATATATCATATACATTTAAACTAAATAGTCGAGAATCTTTATATATTATTAACTAGTAAATTAAACGCTCTGTTTCTATAATAAGTTAATAACATTTGATTTCGAATATAATAACATTTGATTTCGAATATAATACATTTGATTTCGAATATAATATGTTGGTTAAGTAACTACCCTTCTTGACGTAATGCAATTAGAAGTAGATTTAGTTGGTAATTGAAGAAACACTTGACGTGGGCAATGGGCTTTTCTTTACTTTTGGGTCACCCTAACCCAATCCACCTGGACAAGTGGTGTGACTTCCCACTTCCCAGCGCATTTTCCATTATCACAAGCATAAGTCGATCTCATATTTGACATTTCCAAAATCATATAGGCCATTAGGCCAATAGACATTAAAAGTAAAATTGAAAATTATTTAACCATCAATAAACCGGTCTAGGATAAACCATTCTGTCGTTTTTGGTACCCTCTTTGTTCATGATCATCATTGGTCTTTTTAGATAATTAGGAGTTATACAAGTCTTTGATGTTCTTGAACTATTTCATTTTCTATCACAAGTCTATTCATTTGAGTTCCCAGAATCTCTCTTGCCTTTTCGCAAGCAAACAATTAAAAGATGAGGAGATGTCAGATGTCTATTAAAACTTAGGTCAACTCTAACCATAAAACATTAAAAACATTTAAATTATGATTTATTTTAACGTTAAAATCATTCTTACTCTGATTACGTGCTAAAAAAGTAATATATATATATATATATATATATATATATATATATATATATATATATATATATATATATATGTTTTATCATAACTCAAAAATTATAATAATTTGAAATAAAAACAAAAACTTTTAGCAGCCATGTATTTTGGCTGACATATTTTTCATGTGTAACTCCCCCCTCACAAAACTGAAGGCTAATTTAGTGGTCGATTAGGGCGATTGGATGTATTTTGTAAGTATTTTGGGGTGTTACAATCCTTTAATTTTCTTTACACTTTACATTCAAATACTTTAAAACTTTGTATAATAAGCATTAATTCAATGGGTTTAACACTCACACGTAAATATATGATACATTTAAGGACAACTTTACATGAAAAATTATCCATGTAATTACAATTTGGAGGGTTAAATCAACATCGTGATTCCCCATTCTATTGGATTTTTTTTATTTAATCATTTTGGGTTGTAAAAACCCAAAATGGTTCTAAATGTTGTTGAAAACCAGAACACATAATGAAACCGACAAATAATATTGAGAATTATATGTTGATTATTTGCGAATAATAAATCCAATTATTATTAATATAATTATCAAGTTTCGTCCATAAACCAGATTAATCATTCTCGATTAGATCTGATTATAAGAAAGATAGAAGGATAGTGTCATGTTATTGGACGAAATTAAAAAAACAATACAATAATGTAAAACCAACCTATTGACGGCTGATCTTGGATCTTGATTGTGGAATAACTTCACGGATCGAACTCCTGTCTTTAAAAGTTTTTACTTCGCTTCTATCGACTATAAGCAACAAAGTAAAACCCCATGATTTAATGCAGATTTACCGAGTTTCCAACGGCAATGGAAAACGATAAACGCAAAGTGAATACTAAGAAACAGGGAAGAAATTGCAGAGAGAATGAGAGAACTTTCAATTTCTGTGAGTATCAAATACGGCTCCTTGGGAACTGTATTTATAGGCATCGAAACCCTATAAGGCAGAAAAGGGACCCACATGGGCTGATCATTGGAAACCCTAGGGCGACGTAACCCTTAAAGAATATTTTGTTGCCATATCTACGAAGTGGTAGAATATTATGTTGCCATATCTACGAAGTGCCAGAATATTCTGTTGTCATATCTACGAAGTCAACCATTTGACCAGATCGATCAAACCGACTTGACCGAAACTTGCCAAAATAAAAGCTCTTCAGCTCCCAGCGACCGATGCGTTGTGCGAAGTGCGCCTAAATCGTGTCATTTTGCGCACTTGCGACATCGGCTAGTGCTAGGCTAAGCTAGGCGCGTGTGTGGGCTTGGCCTATTCCTTTAATCCACTAAAGCCTTTAAAGGCCTATAAATAGAAATGATATATAAACCCACTAACGTTTTCTTCCCCCACCAATGTGGGATAGAGGAAACTTTCCAACTTGCAAGATTACTTCTATAATTTCCAACAACCCCCACCAAGTTGGAAAGTTTCCTTTCACTTAGACACATGATGTCACTTGGGTGTCATGAAGATTAAACCCTAGTTTAATGAGAACAAACAAGAAGATACCAATTCAATGGTATCCTTGTAGGTTTAAACCATGAACCTTGTGACCTCTACGGTTTACCCCCACACATCACCTACCGTCTTTGCGTTCTCCATGAGCACTTATATGGCCATGTGCTATAAATCCTTTTCATGAACCTTTACAAGATAAAACACTAATCTCTACTTGAGGTGATACTACCTTTAGATCATATAGGCAAAGTTTTACAACATATTTGTTGCATAGATGTCTCCAAAACTTTGTTAAGAGTCGTAACTCAACCTCGTTCATGGCAACGACGTACTATCTTACCTCACATGGATCTATAATTAAAGATAATACCTTCTATCGTTAGTGACTTCGTTTTTACCTTTTAAACTTGAGAATTAGGAGCACTATTACCAAGTCGGGTTTCCATCACTAAGCGATTCTATTGTGGTTTTAGACACATGACTCTTGTGGTAGATGTAACCAAATCTCTCGTCAGAGGTTGGGTAAGCGGATCTGCCAAGTTCCTACTTGTCTTGACATAGACAACTTTAATGGTACCACTTTCAATTAGTTGTCTCACAAAATTGTGTTGCAGACCTATATGTCTCAACTTCCCATTACATACCGCATTATATACTTTAGACAATTTGGCCTCACTATCAAAATACATGGGTATTGAAGCCATAGGAATATCCCACAAACAAATATCCATAAGTAGATCTCAAATCCACTTTGCCTCTTTGTCTGCTGCTGCTAAGGCAATTTGCTCTACTTCCATCATTGAATGAGCTATGCATGTCTGTTTCTTGCTCGCCCAAGTAATAACACCACCAGATAGAGTATAAATCCAACCACTTTGTGGATTTTGAATCAATGGTGTGATCTATCCAGCTAGCATCAGAATAACCTTCTAGTATTCCGTTAGATAACAAATACGTCAACTCAAAAGTACTTGCCCTTTTTAGGTATCCCAATACTCTACCCACTGGCTTCCAGTGCTCGGTCCCTGGATTGACATTATACTGACTTAGTTTACTTACAGTGAATGTGATGTCAGGTCGAGTGCAATGAGTAGCATACTGATAGATGTCATTTTATGCATCTTTTAGGTTAGTTTTTTTTTTTTTTTTTTTTTTTTTTATCATTTTGAATCTTTTTTTTTAAATAATGTTTAACTCATGTATTTCGTAAGAATTCTCGTACTGCTCATGTTTTGGTGTTTATTTTATTGTAATTTGAAGTGGAGCGAGAGTTTGAAAGTATTTGGAGCACATATGGAGCTTATCTGGATCCAAAACAATAAAAAAAATACCAAATACAAGCTATATCTCACCAAAAACGAGTCGTTCGTCCGTTATGAAACATAAACGGAGGATTTTTGATTTTTAGGGGATTTTAAAATTTTGGCCCTGAAGCACGGGCCGTGCCTACCTCATGCTGCCTTTATTTTGGGTATTTTAACATGTGAAGCCCAAGCACGATGTCACGAGATGACTCTTTTAGGCTAGTCAATATCGTATGCCACTTAGTGCTTCTCCGACTAAGTCAGGCTAACTTCGTTGATCCGGATGTACTAACGAAATTAGGAAGTAAGAGATGCGATAAGGAATGCTCTGAAGTACGAAAGAAATCTTCTATTATGTAACTTAACTTCTTTACAAGGCAACTTCTTGATTGTTTGGGAAAATGAGCCCTTCTCCCTATTTATAGGAACCTTACACCTCCTCAAATGGAAGTTTCTAGGTCCCGATTATTCTTGACTAATCTAGAGCCTTCCTATTACATACATGGATTTTACAAGACTCTAGAATATGATACACTTGTCTACGATGCTCTAGAAATCTCTAGGTCGTCCTGATATTATCCAAATCGTTCTTGTATGATCTAGCGTGTTCTATATCGTTCCAAAGTCTTCCGGGCCGTTCTAGCTTTGTCTAGTGCCTTCTTGATTATTCCGGATCGTTCTCCTTTGTTCCACGAACATTTATAATATTCTAGTATCTTCCAGGGTACCGTAGAGCATTCTTGATCTCTTCGGAGACTTCTCGAGTATACTTTATCATTCCATAGTTCTCTAGATGATCGTGGAATTTTCCAGAAACTTGGTCCGTGACACCCTCCCCCACTTAAACCCTTGACGTCCTCATCAAGTCTTCTATACACATGTCTCGATCTTGTCACGGAGGTACTTCGTGTCTTTTCTTTTTATCCAAAGTATTGCTTCGAGTAAGGTGTGCTTTTATTTCTCAACGTACCTTGAATCATACTTCTTCTCTCAGCCTCATAACTTCTTTAGTAAATCTTCAAGGGTGTCACAACTGGAAATTTTGTGTCGTGTAATCTAAACATTCAAGTTAATGTGAATCAAAAACTTCAATCAAATACATTATGCAAGTACCACAAGTAGTCATCAAACAATTGGAAAACCCTAGAAGTTCTTGTTAAGTCTATTTTGGACTAGAACTTCCTTATTGGATCCAAGTGGACCAATAAGCTTCCAATTGGACTATCAAGGGCTTAGAACCCTAATTGGGCTCTAATTGGACCCACACTTATTTATTTCAACATTTTGGACCATGTTGGACCTAGAATGAAATAAATCACAAGCTTTGATCCATAATTTAACCTAACCTAGCCTAATAAAGCATAAAAATCACAATTTTATTTTATAAGGCCAATGATCACCCAAACTACCTCAAATATTGGGCTTAAGGGCCAAAAGGCCCAAAAATCTTTTTTTCCCCACCATTCTCGGCCCAAAGGCCCAAATCCAAGAAGATAAGGAAGAGTTGACTTAAGTGTGCCACCTCATTATTGTCCATAGGATCTCCATGCAAGATATTTCCTTTTCCCATGCAAGTATCACTTCAAAAATCATCTCACTCCTTCCTCTCTCTCACTCTCGGCCATACACCCACACACACACACAAAAATCTCTCAAATCCTCTCTAGATCACTCAAGAACAACTCTCCCTCTCCACTCAAAAATCTCGAGTTCTAGGAAGCATTCAAGAGGAAATCTCCACAAAATTCTTCATCTAAGGTAAGATTATGCATAGATCTATGGTTTAAATTCTTTTGTTATCAAAATCCTTTCCTAATCTATGCAAAAATCGTGATCTTGCATCCTAGAACCATCTCAAAACTCGAGATCTTCATCAAAGGGAGCTAAGGCCAAAAACACTTCATTTTTCTTCCATCTTTTCTTCCAAAAACCGAAACTACACCCAAGGTGAGCTTCATACCCCCTATTTTCTGTTTTTATGAGTTTTGTGGGAGGGGGGGGGAATACAAGTGAAAGTGTAGATCTATATGTGTTTGTATGCTTTGTATGATTTCCATGCTTATATGTATGCTTTTATGTGTTTTAATGTTGGATCTAGCCATAAAACCCCTCAAAACCGAGATATAACTTATGTTTTATGATCTTAGCTTCAAATATATTTCTACACACAAAGTGTTTCAAGAAAAATGGCTAAGTGGTTTAGTAATAATTTTCTTTGGGTTAAAAACACAAATTTTGGGCCTAAAATGTGAAAAATACAAAATTAAGGGCCCAAATTGACATTTCACAGATTCTGATGGATGAAGTGTGCCAAAACAGTTTCCATAAATCAATTTCTGGAAATATACTCATTTAGGGGATTAAAAACATAAATTCCAAGCTTAATGGGCTAAAAATGAAAATTTCGGCCCAATGAGGCCCATTATGCGAATTTTTCTGTTTTGGAGGACCAAAACTGTAATTTTCTGTAAAACAGTGGACTATAAGTGTTCCAAATCCTTTTCAAAGGTTTAAAATGCTTTTTAAATTTAAAAAGGACCAAAGTTGCAAAAATTTTCCAATTTGGGCCAAAATTGTCAAAATTGCGAAAAGAAGGGATTAAAACCGAGAAAACTGCATTTTCAGGGACTTAAACAGTTTTCTATGAGAAATATGCTGAAAAATATTAATTTCAATAATTTTTGGTGTTAAAATGTCAAGAAAAATAATTTAAGGACCAAACCGGGAAGTATTTAATAAAAAGGGTTGAAAATGTAAATTTTATAAATAATGAGGGGCTGAAAACAGAAATATTTCAAGGCTAATTCAATATACATAATTTGATTAAATAATAGCATCGCGACTATCGACGAAATACAACTCATTACAATACCAAAAGTCGTTGTTAAACGAATTGGCTCGGTCTCGAGCCAATAGAAATCTACAACTACTAACTCTACGACACTACGGTTCATATACATACGTTTGGGAACTTAGCTTACATACGAGTGTGCACAGACGTCTACGCACCATCTTCGGGCCCCAAAAGTGTAAAATCTTGCTTGTTGGGCCTAGCTAGCCCAATGACCTGATCTTAAGGCCCGAAGACGCATATTTTTCTACGAGGTGTTGAGTTTCACCGACTTGGCACAACGTAGAGTGACTTTCAATGGCTTGTATACCACTGGTCCCCAAGGGTCCTTGGTATTGCTAGAAGAGTCTGCATATTTTACGAGGCGGGTCGGGGACCCCTCGCACGCATATTATCCCCAACCGATTAATGGAGTTATCGAGGCCTTCGTGTCCTCTTACTCTTCGGATGCGGGACGATACCTAGTCAGGGCGATTGGATAACGCGATTAGTACTGACGACGCCTTCGGGAATCGTTGGTATAACTATAAACTGGGTGTTTGTGTAACGCGGGTTTGTAGTAAATAATCCTGCTCGAGAACCTTCCAACGTCGCCTGGGACTGACACTTCTATCTTCGTAATGGTTTCAACGCAACTTAATGGATTCCAAAGGAACTAGGGGAACATCGGGTTTTCCTAGGGTTTTTATTACATACAGATTTGAAATGCATACATCTTCAATGAACATTTTTTTTTCACAAGTATAGAAACAAACAAGCATACTTATGGATCTTCACAAACGTTTTCAAAAGTTTATCTTTTCAGAAAATATCGGATTTTCTGGTGGTTTTTCAAACAAGACAAACATTCGATTTCAAACACTACTTATGAACTCACCAACATTTCATATGTTGACGTTTTTCAAAATACTTGTATTCTCAGGGAACCAGTGAATCAAGGGAAACTATATTCAGTGACGGTTGCAGTTTATTTTTGTATGAATGGAACAAAGTAATTTTTGGGAATGTAATGCTTTAAACAATGTATGACATGTAAACACTACTGGTTGTACTACGATAATGAATGGTGATGAATGTTGTTATGTTTCATATATATTCAATGTTATGGTATGCAATTGAGTCACGACAGCCCCCGGACGTTTCCGCCGTCTGGTTCGGGGGTGTGACAAAGGGGGATATGGATCCCTGTTCCTTCATGTATGCCTTGTTTACTCGGATTTCCCTTTTTGGCTTCATATTCTTCTTGATCATATTACTCAGGCAATAACACATGTGCATACTTCCTTTTCTCTCGGGGCCTTTATGAAACTTCATAGTTGAAAGGGTTCGAGCTTTTGTCTTGCATCTTTCCAAGGGAATTATATGGATAATTGATCCCTTGGTTATACGCATGGTGTTGTCTCTTTCGAACGACCAAGGACATACCATATCTAGGAAGTCCATTCCTAGTACCATGCGATAGTCGTCCATCGGAACCACTATCAAGTCGATGGTCCCTTCCCATTCTGCAATCTTCATGGGTATTCCACGAGAAACTCCGAGGATCGGATTGGATGGAGAGTTGACAACTTTCAACCGACCTAACTCCTTTGTATAGTGAAGACCCAACTTCTTGGCTTCTTCCTCTGCGATGAAACTATGTGTTGCTCCAGAATCTACTAGCGCCTTAGTGTTCCTTGCATTCACTTTGGCTTTGACGAACATGAGACTCCCTCCTTTATTTCCTTCCCCTTGGTTGATTTTATCTCATCTTTCGATATTGAGTTCAAAAAACGCATTGAGCTTATTTGTGCTTCGTCTTCTTCTTCTTGCAACACCATCGCATAAAAGGTCTTTTTCTTCGGACAATCTCGGATCAAGTGAGGACCATCACACAAGTAGCACTTGATTTCCTTCCGTTCTTCTCTTTGATATCTTCCTTCGATTGCTTTTCCTTTCATATTCAAAGGTCGGGGTGTGTCTTGCTTTGGTTCCGATTCTGACATGGTTTGTTCTCCCCTACCATTCTTCTTAACCGTGCTTTCTCTTCAAAATTCCATTAGATATTCAGCCACGACAATAGCTTCGTCGATGTCTCTAACATTTCTCCTATTGAGATCATTATAAGCCCAGGATTGTAGTCCATCCATGAAATAAAATATTTTGTCTTTCTCTTGCATGTTAGGTTGTCAGGTAACTCTAGCATCAAGCTTGTGAACTCGATTATGAAGTCTCGGATGGATCCACTATGCTTTAGCCCACGAAGTTTCTGTTGGAATAGTATCTAAGCCCGTAACTGTATTTGGTATGTACTTGACCCGGTTGTGCATGGTCCTTTTGGGTTGCCTTCTCCAAAGCAACTTGACAAGGTAATTTAAGGAGAAAGAGAGAATATTACGGTTTATTAATATATTATAAGAATAATATATTAAACGAGACATCATATTTATTTAATTAGTATTGGTCATAAATTAATTAGGAATTAATTTGGTGACCAAAAGAGATTAATTGAATAAAGGGATATAAACTGTCAAATGTATGATAGTTGAGTTTTGGGTTAAGGAAACCTAATGGGTTAAGGGGGACCGAAATTATGATGGGTATCCATCATATTTTCGTCCAAGGCCTTATTCCAGAAGGTTCCTTGGGCTGCTTGGTGGCTAAGCTGTCCATTAGGGTTTAGACTGAAACCCTAGTAGCCTGTAACTATAAATAAGACCCATAGGGAATTGAAATTGGCTACCACTTGATTCTAAGAGAACCCTAGGCCGATTTCTAGCTTCTCTCACCCTCTCTCATATTACCTTCTTGCTTGTGGGGTTTGTGAACCATTAGAGGAGTTGCATTTGTGACTCTAAGCTCAAGAGAAGAAGAGAAGAAGATCTAAGCCAACATTTGAAGAGGTAAACATCTAGATCTGATTCTATATGTTAGTTTTGTTATTTGTATGCTAGATTAGGGTTTGTAAGTCTTGGAATCAAAGCATGTTCAATAGAGAAACCTAGATCCAGGCATTAGGGTTTGTAGGAGCACATGGGAATGTTCTTATGCATAAAACCCATCAGTGGTATCAGAGACTTGATTGGTTTCAGTTGTATGTGATGCTTAACTGTTTTGTTTGCTAAAAATCGAGGTTTTGGCCTCTGCCCGACTCAACTCGGCGAGTCAGTATCTGGACTCGGCGAGTTGGCCCCTACTCGGCGAGTTCAGAGCTGACTCGGCGAGTTCGAGCGTCAGACAGAGGGTATTTCGGGATTTAGCTACTGTTTTGACTTGGATTTAATGCCTAATTCATTTTTTGAAGTTAAAATCCGATTTTTATCTTAAATTAATGATTATCCTTGCCAAAACAATAGATAATTTCAAATCTTTTGAATATTGGTTATTTACATGATAAATATGGATTATTTTAAATTATTTGGTAATTATCTAATGAGTAAAATAAGATTAGGTCAAATATAGATCATTATGAAATTAATTGTTTAATTGAATTATTTGTTATTTGATCCCTTATGTTTTGAAAAGTTCAAAACGTGCCCTCAAGTTTTGAAATTTGAATTTTGTGATTAAAAGTTTAATTTTGAATAATTTAAATTTCAAACCCTTAGAATTTTACAAGTTTAAAATGCAACCCTATACTATTATATATAATTACAAGCTTAATATATATATATATATATATATATATATATATATATATATATATATATATATATATATATATATATATATATATAACTTAAAATGCTAGTCTTACCGTTAGTAGGCCTCATTCACGAAGCCAGTCTATAAGGTGGGTATAAGGTTGCTGCCTATAAAATGGCGCTTAATGGGTGTACACTCACACCTACCGCTTGCTTGACTGGTGGGGGGTCGTTAGCCAAACGGGTAGGATAGGGCAACCCTCTCCTCATTAAAAGTATAATGTAAGATACAAAGTAACTACATGTTTTTCAAATTCCCAATCTTAGTTACTTTAGGGTAAAATGTGAAAATGATGCTAATACATGGAATTACACTTCGTACCCTTGTCAAACGTTGATGGAGCGCGTGTGGTTAACCGACACGTCAATTTGGGGATGACATTGGTAGCGAAGGGTGACTCGATGTTTGTCATAGATCAATGGAGCGTGTGTGGTTTACCGGCACATTGATTAGGTGATAGAGACATTGAGTGCACCATGTTGATTCGCATGGTTATTCACAATTTGTTTGCGATCCTCGGTATCTTAGTCGCAAATTTGAAATGCATATCGAGATTTAAACATGCCATTGAAGAGTTCAATGAATCTCAAAGATCTAGGAGTTTTCAATGCGTTTAAAACCTAAATTGCCTTTTCATTTTTCATGGTGAGAATTAGTGAATCGTCATTCACTTCCCTTCAAGTTATTTACTTTTAGAGTACGACATCCCTTTCTAAGTTGTAAATAACGTTGTTGGATCCTAGCCCTAATTTCTCATTTGGGTGTTTACTTAGGGATTCATTTCTAATCAAACCTTGTCCCTTTTCTTTTTCAGATGTCTGCAACAACAACAACAACGCTTCTGGGTCATTCTCGTTGATGAACTTGTGTCAGAAAGTGACATTTGATGGTTCAAACTTCAACGAGTGGATGAGGTATATTCGCATGATCACACGCTACGAGGACAAAGAATATGTCCTCGATGAAAAGCTTGAGAAGATCATCCCAGATGTTGGTACTCTTGAAGAGTTGGCCGCCTTTGAGGCCCACGAGCGTGATGCTACGAAAGTTCATTGCATCATGTTGGCCACCATGAACCTCGAACTCCAAAAGTCCTATGAGGACATGTATCCGTATGAAATGCATTAGGATTTGCTGGACATGTATCACCAGAGCGCGAGGCAAGAGCGCTATGAGATCATTACTAACATGATCACTGCTAAGATGGGGAGTGGAGAATCCCTAACCTCTCATTTGCAGAAAATGCAGAGGTATGTTGATCGTCTTCTCAAACTTAATGTTAAGTTTGATGAGGATTTGGCTATCGACATAATCCTCCACTCCTTGCCCTCCTGCTACAACCAGTTTAGGATGACCTACCACATGAACAAAGAGTAGGTATCCTTGAGCAAGCTCCAAGGACTCTTGAGGACTGCTGAGAGCAACCTCAAGGACAAATCCGTTGCACCGTCCTCTGCTGTGGCCGCTCCTGTGATGGCAATAGGTCAAGGAAAGGGTAAAAAGAGGAAGGCTCCATGTAAGATCCACCATAAGGGAAAGCCCCGAGATGGTTCGTCCTCAAGTGGGACCAAAGCTGGCCCTGCTAAACCCTCTTCCGATCCCAAAGAAGCAGAGTGCTTCTATTGCCACCAAAAGGGCCACTGGAAGCGAAGCTGCCCTCAGTATCTGCAAGATATAAGAGATGGGAAGATTAAGCCCACATTTGCAGGTATGTATTCTATTAAATCTAATAACTCATCGTTTGCTACTTCATGGGTTCTTGATACAGGGTGTGGTTACCACATTTGTTCTGATATGCAGGGCCTAAAAAGAAGTAGGGAAGTGGAACATGGGAAGATGAACCTGATTATGGGAAACAGAAGATCGTCGCCTGTGACCAAAGTCAGTGTTTATTCTTTAGTGTTGAGTAATGGGTTAGGGATAGATTTAGACAATTGCTGTTATTCGCCAGATATGACAAGAAACATTATTTCATTTCACGGGTTGTTTAGACAAGGTTTCAGATGTTCATTTGATAATAGTAATGGTTCTATTAACGTTTATTTGAATGGTGTCTTTTATTTCAATGCATTACCATGTAATGGGATTTATGAATATGTGATGATTGTTGATAATTTAGGAAATAATGTTCTGAATATTGATTCGTCTACTAGTCTAGACAAAGCATGCTTGTGGCATTGTCGCCTTGGCCATGTCAATAGGAAACGCATAGCCCAACTCCAAAAGGATGGAGTGTTGGAGTCATTCGACCTTAGGGATGATGACATGTGTGAATCTTGTTTACTTGGGAAGATGACCAAGTCACCCTTTACTGGCACTTGTGAAAGGGGTGAGGGTTTATTGGATCTCATACACACTGATGTGTGTGGGCCCTTTAGATCCACCACAAGGGATGCTTGTCGCTTCTACGTGACTTTTACAGATGATTATAGCAGATATGGATATATCTACTTAATCAAGCAAAAGTCAGAAACCTTTGAAAAGTTCAAAGAGTTTAGGAATGAAGTGGAGAATCAACTGGGCAGGAAAATCAAGATGCTTCGGTCAGACCAAGGAGGAGAGTACCTAAGTCTTGAGTTTCACGACTATCTAAAGGAATGCGGAATTGTCTCGCAATTAACGCCTCCCGAGGACGCCACAATTGAATGGTGTGGCTGAGAGACGTAATCGAAACTTGTTGGACATGGTTCATTCTATGATGAGTCGGACTTTGTTACCAATAGCTTTCTGGGGGTATGCCTTAGAGACTGCCGCCCATATACTTAACTTAGTTCCCAGCAAGAAGGTTTCCAAGACTCCTCACGAGATGTGGACAGGGAAGGATCCCTCGTTGGCACATATCAAGGTTTGGGGTTGCGAGGCTTTCGTAAGACGAGTAACTCACGACAAGCTAGAACCTCATAGTGAGAAGTGTTATTTCATCGGCTATCCACAGAAGTCTTTTGGCTACATTTTCTATAGACCGAGTGACAATGTTGTCTTCGTTGCTAGAAGAGGAGTTTTCCGAGAAAGGGAATTGATAAGCCAAGAAGACAGTGGGAGGCAAATTGAACTTGAAGAGATTCAAGATCAAAGCGATGAAGGAGCCTCTAACACTGGCACTCAACTTGAGGAGAAAACTCCTGTTGAACCTGTTGACGAGTCCTTACCTCTTCGACGTTCCACTAGGGCTAGTGTTCCACCCCAGTTGTATGGATTTCATATTACTACTGAAGGGGATACATTTATTAGTGATAGTACACTAGTAAATTTGGATGAACCTAGCAACTATAAGGAAGCCATGGCAGACCCGGAGTCTGCTAAATGGAAAGAGGCGATGGACAGCGAGATTCAGTCCATGTACGACAACCAAGTTTGGAATTTGGTTGATAATGTACCGGGTCGCAAGACAGTCGGGTGCAAGTGGATCTTCAAGAAGAAGACGGACATGGATGGGAAAGTGCATACTTATAAAGCGCGATTGGTTGCAAAGGGCTTTAATCAAACTCCCGGAGTTGACTATGATGAGACCTTCTCACCAGTTGCGAAGATAAAGTCTATTAGGGTGATGCTTGCGATAGCTGCGTTTCATGATTATGAAATATGGCAGATGGACGTGAAAACCGCTTTCCTTAATGGAAAGTTGGCTGAGGATGTTTACATGAATCAGCCAGAGGTTTTTGTCGATGCAAAGCATCCAAATAGAGTATGCAAGCTTGAGAAATCCATTTATGGATTGAAACAAGCGTCTCGCAGATGGAATCTTTGTTTTGACGAGAAGGTTAAAGAGTTTGGCTTTCTGCGAAACGAAGATGAATCTTGTGTTTATGTCAAAGCTAGTGGGAGTATAGTAAGCTTCCTCGTATTGTATGTCGACGACATACTGCTCATAGGAAACGATGTCCCAACCTTGCAGGAGGTCAAGGCCTGGCTTGGGAAATGTTTCGCTATGAAGGACCTCGGAGAGGCTGCTTATATTCTGGGAATAAGGATAGTAAGAAACAGAGAAAAGAGACTGATAGGACTCAGCCAGGATACATACTTGGATAAGGTACTGAAGCGTTTTAGTATGGAGAATTCCAAGAAAGGGGAGTTGCCAATCCAAAGTAATACCAAGCTGAGCAAGACTCAGAGCCCAAGTACAAAGTCAGAGATAGCTGATATGAGCCGAGTACCTTACGCTTCCGCAGTAGGCTCTATCATGTATGCTATGACTTGTACTCGCCCTGATGTGGCCTTTGCTTTGAGCATGGTCAGCAGATATCAAGGGAACCCTGGTAGAGCTCATTGGATTGCAGTCAAGAATATTCTTAAATACCTTCGGAGGACCAAGGAATGGTTTCTAGTCCTCGGTGGGAGTGATGACTTAAGGGTACGAGGGTATAGTGACGCCAGTTTTCAGACGGATCGGGATAATTTCCGATCACGGTCAGGCTTGGTTTTTACCCTGAATGGAGGAGCAGTGACTTGGAAAAGTTCCAAGCAGGAAACCGTAGCTGATTCAACATGCGAATCAGAGTACATTGCGGCGAGCGAAGCGTCGAAGGAGGCTATATGGATGAAGAACTTCATTGGAGACCTTGGAGTTGTGCCATCCATAAAGGAGCCGATGGAAATTTTCTGTGATAATGAAGGAGCGGCTGCCTTAACCAAGGAACCGAGAGATCATGGTAGGTCTCGACATATCGACATAAAATATCACTTTATCAGACATCGGGTAGAAGAGGGAATCCTTGTTATGAAGAGGGTATCATCAGAAGAAAACCCAGCAGACCCCCTTACGAAGGGACTGAGTAGGGTCAAACACTTGCAGCACGCTAGGAGCATTGGGCTGAAGGATGATATAAGTTTGGATTAGATAGGAAACGTGTAATAGATAGTTTGTACTTGACATTTGATGAATAAATAAAATTGTGTTATTTATGAGTAAAGTTACTATCTTGTGTTGGTTATTTATCTATTGTTTCCATTTTTGCATGTTTTGACTTCCTGAATGATAGGATTATTCAAACAGTCCACAGTCAGCCATATTTTGGAAGTAGATATGAGTGAAGACTGTCATGAATTGTTTGTAGATTGTCTAAAAGGTTTTGGACATAGCAAAGGTTTGCTGCAAAGTTCATGAGTGCTTATGAATATGATTTGAGCATTGGAATAAACCCGAGTTTGCTGGTATCACTTCGTGGTGTTTTGCCTTAAGTGATCGCAAAGCGATAATATCATATAGTCTTAAAACTTAGAGATATGATTGTTGTTTGCTGGTTGGTTATGCATTGATGATATGTAAACGCATCAGTAACTTGATGTTATAAAACACATTGTTGTGCATGATTCAATTAGTGAATAATAGATGCATATGAGTCGAAGTTGATCTGTTCCTTTTATTCTATGAGAATAAGAGTGATATCTTTGGCCACTTTATGATTTGGTTTGACTTATGTGTCGGGCCCGGTCAGAATAAAGTTGATGTGTTCAACTAAATTCTATGTCGAACAAATCGAAAATCAAGGAACAAATGTTGGACAACAAACATTGTCAGCATGATATCCAGAACAGAGGATTGTACGATCCCTTATCTAAAGGACAAGTTGATCAGAGTTGACAGCGAAGTATAAGAGCTACGATTGCTAATCGGATTCTGAAGTCGTATGTGAGATATAGTTACTAGACTTATCCAAGTGGGAGACTGTTGGAATAGTGTCTAAGCCCGTAACTGTATTTGGTATGTACTTGACCCGGTTGTGCATGGTCCTTTTGGGTTGCCTTCTCCAAAGCAACTTGACAAGGTAATTTAAGGAGAAAGAGAGAATATTATGGTTTATTAATATATTATAAGAATAATATATTAAAGAAGAAATCATATTTATTTAATTAGTATTGGTCATAAATTAATTAGGAATTAATTTGGTGACCAAAAGAGATTAATTGAATAAAGGGGTATAAACTGTCAAATGTATGATAGTTGAGTTTTGGGTTAAGTAAACCTAATGGACTTAAGGGGGACCGAAATTATGATGGGTATCCATCATATTTTCGTCCAAGGCCTTATTCCAGAAGGTTCCTTGGGTTGCTTGATGGCTAAGCTGTCCATTAGGGTTTAGACTGAAACCCTAGTAGCCTGTAACTATAAATAAGACCCCTAGGGCATTGAAATTGGCTACCACTTGATTCTAAGAGAACCCTAGGCCGATTTCTAGCTTCTCTCACCCTCTCTCATATTACCTTCTTGCTTGTGGGGTTTGTGAACCATTAGAGGAGTTGCATTTGTGACTCTAAGCTCAAGAGAAGAAGAGAAGAAGATCTAAGCCAACATTTGAAGAGGTAAACATCTAGATCTGATTCTATATGTTAGTTTTGTTATTTTTATGCTAGATTAGGGTTTGTAAGTCTTGGAATCAAAGCATGTTCAATAGAGAAACCTAGATCCAAGCATTAGGGTTTGTATGAGCACATAGGAATGTTCTTATACATAAAACCCGTCGGTTTCTTCATCGTTATGTCTTCATCATTGTGTGGGTAGAATTGTCTCTTAAGTTGCCTCTTGAACTCTTCCTAGGTGTCTATGGTGTATAAGGCCTTTTCAATGTCTCTGTGCTTTCTTCTCCACCATAGAGCTGCACTTTCACATAGGTAAAGGACTGTCGTATTGACCTTCATCTTTTCTTCCTTTACTTGACTAACATTAAAGTAACATTCCATCGACCAAAAGAATTCGTCAAGTTCTTTAGGGTCGTGTTTTCCTCCATACTTCAATGGTTTGGGGGCTTCTGTGTGTGCCAACTTACTCGCAACGGCTCCTCCGACGATTGCTGCTTTGAACAAGTTTACTTTGGCTTCCAGCGTAGCTACCTTCTCACGGAACTCATTCCGCAAGGTGTTGATAAGTCCACGGACTTCTTCCTTGATGACACCAATGGTCTCCTCTAATCCATTGCTCGTGTCACTTATCTCTGCAACGAACTGATCGACGATATCCTTGTTGGATTTAGTGTCTAAGCCCATAACTATAATTAGTATGTACTTTTCCCGGGAGTAGCATGATCCATTTGGGTTGCATGGCACCAGAACAATTTTTAAGGATGAACTTTTGAGAAGAGGATATTTATGATTTATTAATATATTATAAGTTATAAAATATTAATCTGAAATCATATTATTTAATTACTATTGATCAAGAGTTAATTTGGAATTAATTTTTTGATCAAAAGAGACTAATTAAATATAAGGGGTTGATTTGGTAAATCATTCATTCTTATGGTGTGGGCCAATGATCCATCATTGTTTAGGTTGGGCTAAACCAATGTGATAATCCATGGATGATCCATGGGGGTTTAAACCCATGGAGCCTAAGGAATATGGAAGGTCATGCACATTAGGGTTTACATGGTGTAACCTTAGTTTTGCCACACTCTATAAGAAACCACTTGGCTCCTAAAATCGGCACCTAAGTAGTCTTGGAAGAGCTATAGCCGATTTTGAGTGCATGACATTCTCTCTCAAGTCCTCCATTGTTGGTGGTGTTGTATGAAACATTTGAGGCATCACATTTGGGGTGCTAGGCTCTTAAAGGTCCAAATAATTAAGCTACAAGAAAAGGTATGTCATCTAACTAGTTTTTTGTTATGCAAGTACCCATGTTTGTATGCTAGTTAGGGAAATGCTTTGGAAAATCAAATTGCATGTATAATTAGAGAAAACATATATCTAAATCATTTAGGGTTGTATATGCACCTTAAGGTTGTTAGGATGCTCAAAAACCTTCAATACTTCCACTCAAGGATCTCACGACGCTAATCTCCACCTTTGTAAGCTTGTTTTCTAAGCTTTCCAAAGGGTCAATGAATTGGTCCCTCCTCCTGGACTTCCTTCCTTTCTCCTCGATGATAAGGGGAATGTTAGCTGCATCACTTCCTCCTTCCATTGCTACGATCTCCTGCTCGTATGAACTCTGGCTATGATACCACGTGTCACGAGATGACTCTTTTAGGATAGTCAAAACCGTGTGCCACTTAGTGCTTCTCCGACTAAGTCAGGCTAACTTCATCGATCTAGATGTACTAACGAACTTAAGAAGCAAGAGATGCGATAAGGAATGCTATGAAGTACAAAAGAAATCTTCTATTATGTAACTCAACTTCTTTACAAGGCAACTTCTTGATGGTTTGGGAAAATGAGTCCTCCCTATTTATAGGAACCTTACACCTCCTCAAATGGAATTTTCTTGGTCCCGATTATTCTTTACTAATCTAGACTCTTCCTATTATATACATGGATTTTACAAGACTCTAGAATATGGTACACTTTTCTACGATGCTCTAGAAATCTCTAGGTCGTCCTGACATTATCCAAATCGTTCTTGTGTGATCTAGCATGTTCTAGATCGTTCCAAAGTCTTCCGGGTTGTTCTAGCTTTGTCTAGTGCCTTCTTGATTATTCTGGATCGTTCTCCTTTGTTCCACGGACATCTATAATATTCTAGTATCTTCCAGGGTCCTGTAGAGCATTCTTGATCTCTTCGGAGACTTCTCGAGTATACTTGATCGTTCCAGAGTTATCTAGACGATCGTGGAATTTTCTAGAAACTTGGTCCATGACAACGGGCTGTGCTACCCAAGCACGGGCCGTGCTTCCCCATATTTTGAGTTTTTCTAATTATTTTGGATTGTCAAGTTACGATGAGCTGGCACGGGCGTGCCCCCTAAGCACGGGCCGTGCTTACTGCCAGAACCCTTACTTTATGCCCAAACTGCTATAAAATACCAGATACCCTCAAATTCGATGCTAGAGTCAATTCCAGACAACGAAAAACCCTTCTGAAGGCGATTTTCTGTACTTTTCATCACTTTTTGGAGATTTGAAGGCTGTGGATCATCTCTCACATTTAGTTTAGTAAGATTTAGTAGTTTAATGTTTCTTTTTATTATTCTAGATCAGATTTTAGCCATGTCTGGCTAAAACCCTAGTTTTCAGTTATGCATTAGACTATTACTTTTCATGTGATTAGTTATCAAATATGATTTTCTTTTTGTGTTTCTATTTAGATTTTTCAGTTTTGAGCATAATGAATGTTTGATTTTAAATTCTTGTTAGTCTGATCACCTAGCTAGGGTTTCATCATTCAAGTTAATCAGTTAATAGAATCCGCAATTGTTCTTGTCAATTGGTAATAAGTAACAAGTATCAAATTGGTTCCGTGTTAGGGACTTAACTCTGATATAAACTGAAAAATCATATATTTACGCTTCCAAACTTATGAGAAGTATTGGGTATTGTTGGGAATTTTACACAAAAATTAATGCAATTTTTCTGATTTAATTAAGAGCTTGTTTAATTGAACAGTAAAAAGTTAGGGTTAATTCAAAGAGCTTGTTTTGGTTAACTAATTTAGGTAAAAGAGATTATACTAGAGTTTGTTAGTTTTTCTCAATACCAGCTTAGATAGAACGCATACGGAATAACTAGATCCGAACTAATTGCATGATTAGGAAAGTCGCAACAGAACTGAAATCGTTTTTATTATTGATTTTCATTTAATTGAATATCACTACAATTTTAGTTTTTAGTTTAATTTAAAATCTCCTTTTTATAATTTATGTTTTGACTAGAATGTGCCTGATGCAAAAAGGCATTGACAATTAGGCTGTGTCCCTGAGGATTCGACCCTGCTTCCCTATGCTATATTTTTAATGCAACCGGCCGTGATAAATTTACTTGTTTAAATCGGGTGCGACAATCGGTCTAACACATACATCATCCTTCCAATTGCACTTGCATATTCTAGTTGAGCCATTGCTTTTCTAGAATTCACGTTTCATTTCACACTTGAATCAAAAGGAGTGTTGAATTCCTTAATATTCAACTGTTGAAACTTTGTCAGAATTTTCTCTATGTAATGAGATTGACTCAGAGCAATCTGACCGCCTGTCCTCTTCACCTTGATACCAAGAATTGTATCAAATTCACCAAGATCTTTCATCTTAAAGTTCTAGGATAGGTATTTATTTGTCTTAAGAATACCTTCTAGGTGAATGCTAATGATCAACATATCATCAACATAAAGACATATAACAACTACGTAATCGGATGTATATTTGGAATAAATACACCTGTCAACACTGTTGTGCTGAAAACCAAAAGCAGTCGTAGTGGTGTCAAATCTACCATGCCACCGTTTGGGAGCTTACTTCAACCCGTACAAGGATTTAACAAGTCTACACACTTTATTTTCTTATCTAGGTATCACGAAACCTTCAGGTTGCTCCAAGTAAATCTCCTCCATGAGATACCCATTTATAAAGGCTGTCTTCACATCCATTTGATGAATGTACAATCCTTTCAAAGTTGATATTGCTTTGAGAGTTCTAATAGAACTAATACTAGAAATTTGGGCATAGGTATCAAAATAATCGATCCTTTCTCGCTGCATGTAGCCTTTAGCAACTAATCTTGATTTATAGGTAGATATAGATCCGTCTGGATGATATTTTCTCTTGAATATCCATTTGGATCCAATGGGTCTCCTCCCCTTGGATAGATCAGCTAACTCCCTAGTTCTATTACCTATAATTGAGTTCATTTCATCATTGATGGCTTCCTTCCACAAAGGAGCATCTCTAGACGTCATGGCTTCAGTAAAGGTCTTAGGATCATCATCCAAGTTAATGGCGAAGATGTCCTATCTTATCACTTTCTTTTGTTTTCCTTTAACCAAATAAGAATAAAAATCATCTCCAAAATTTTTCTCTATTCTATCCCTAGTACTTCTCCTTGGTTCCTCCACAATAAAAGGAGGTGAGTGTATTTCTCGAGAAGTACTTGTAGGTGCTGTATGACTGGAGTTTTCATCATCCCTAGAAAACTTGTCCTAAAAAAAATCCACATCTCTGGATTCCATAAAACACCTAATTCAATATCTAATAATCGGTAATCTATGCTATTGTTAGCATATCTAATAAATATACTCTTATTAGCAAGTGCTCCCAATTTGGTTCGCTTAGGATCGGGAGTTCGATAATAAGCAACATACCCCCACACTTTCAAATAGTCTAGTTTAGGCTTTCTACCTTTCCACAACTCATAAGGGCTTGTAGGAATCACACGACTAGTGATCCTATTATGAACATAACAAGCAGTCAATAGTGCTTCCCCCCACAGATTGTTTAGTTGACCCGATTGGTTCAATATACAATTGACCATCTCACAGAGGGTTCGATTCTTTCTTTCAGCCAAACCATTCTTTTGGGGAGTATACAATGAAGTTCTCTCATGTATGATTCCATTCTCTTCACATAATGTGTCAAACTCTTGGTTGAAATATTCTCCGCCTCTGTCCGAGCGAAGAATTTTGATGTGTCTTTCAAGTTGATTTTCGACTCAACCTTATACCGTTTAAATGCATCAAAATCTTCATCTTTTGATCTCAATAAATAAACATGTAGATATCGACTGGAGTCATCACAAAGTGTGATGAAATGCCTTTTTCCTCCTCAAGTATTCCGTTTAATTCACATATATCAAAATGAATCAACTCAAGTAATGATGTATTTCTCTTAACTGATGGAAATGGTTTCTTTGTAAACTTTGATTTCACACAAGTTTCACATTTTTCAAAATCTTTTGAGTCATATTTTAACATTCCTTTAGTTTGCATTTTTTCAATATTTTTAACATTAGTGTGTGCTAAAAGTTTTATGCCATAAATAAATTGAACAAACAAAATAACCAGAAAAGTTCACTTCATTCACATTAACAACCAATCCACCAATTACATCATTACTAGAAACACTAGACACACTTACAACACTTGCACCATTACTATCAACACTAGACCCACTTACACTACCCTTATCATTAAGGCCCAAATGATACATCCGTGTACAATTGTTTGACCTCCCATCATATCTTCTGCCCCTAGTGATCACAATCATGCCTTTCTCAAGCTCCATATTGAACCTAACTTTGTCAAACTTGTCCACATAAACCAACTGTAACGACCCAAAAATCCTACCGTAAATGACATTAGCTTTCCGTCACCTGAAGAGATATTTACATGAATGATTTTAGCTTCATGAGGTTAAAATGAAATAAATTGAATAAAAATAATATTATTTAATATCTAAAACAATTAAACAATAAATAATAGGGGTTTAAAACCAATTAAACTGATTAATGGAATTTGTGATAAACAAAAAACAAACATTAAAAGAGTATAAATGGAGTCGAGGGGATAAATTGGCATCAAAAGAAACTTAAATTGTCAAGGTGTTTAAGGTGTTTAGGGTTAGGTTGGAAGGGGTTTAAAGCCAAAATTTAAGGGATCAATTAGTGAAATTAAGATTATAACCTATGAGACTTTGGATCGGTTCACCTTACGTCCGTTTTCTAGTCTTCATGTATGGTTTAGGAGCTGATTAAAACCGATATCCTGGTGGTTCCTTGAGTCATATTGCAAGTCACAAGGAGAAAAAAAAATTAGCGATCGATTAGGAGGAAGAAAGGAAAAAATGATCGACGGGTTTGAGCCAAATCGTTCGTTTCTATTTCTCTTAGGCTTGTTACATGCACACCAAATCGACTCCAATCCACTATTGAACTACCAGAGGAGCGACGACGACAGAAAAAGAAAGAAATAGGCGGGCGAAAATGAAAACGATCAAAACAAAGGGAGAGTTAGCGAGTCCATAGAGGGGGATCGACATGATTTATGGAGATAATTGGAAGCTGCGAATTCAATCACTACAATCTAGTTATTCATTGATTACTTCCTTTTGTGATTAAATTCCTAATGCTAGTGGTTAGGCCAAAAATATGAGGCTTTGTGTGTGTGTCTTGTTCAAGTAATCTCTATTCCATCTTCAACAGGTATGACTTATTGTGGATTCTTGTATGGCCGAATCCCAGCCACATTAGATGTACTCTTTGCATGTTCTTGATGTCAATTTTATTCTAAAAACACTCTTTCATGTGTTGTAGTTGGTGCTCAAGAGTTGGTTGCAATTGTGGAGTCAAATTGCTTGCTTTGGTGTTATTGTTCATGTAACTTCTCCTTACAATCTTTGAGTGTTCATATGGTTGAATTCTAGTTTCATTGGGGGCAACTTGATGTTTTGTTTCTGTCAATTTCAAGTATGAACTCTCCCAAGAATATTATGTTTCATGTCCTTAAAATACTCCAAGTTTTTGAGAAGATCGTATTCCTTGGTGATTGATAAAACTCATGTTATTGCTATCATGATTCAAGAGGATAAGTTTATGTAAAAAGACCATGTTTTGAGCTATCCAAAAGGTCTTCAAAATAGTCCCTAAAGCTCTTAATTTGAGGCTTAATTTTGAAGGAAACTGAAGCCGTAGTGGTGTTATCACTTTTAGCAAAGTACTTTGTTTTTTACCATATAAGCAATGTACTTCGATTCATGGCTTGAGGTTGGAATTGTTATTTTAACTTCTTGGCATGTTTCTACTGTTAATAACTCAATTTCAATCTTTATAGTTGATTTTGGTCATGTCTTAATGGGTTAAGTTGTCAAATAACCCTTAAAATGCATTGCTGGAAAATTCTAAAAATTCCCCAATATGCCCCTGTTTTGAAAAAAATATAGAAAAATCATCAGAAGTTGTATCAGTGATTTGTAAACTCTCAAAGTTTGAATTTGGAGTCTAGTTTGTCCATGAATTTTTCCAGGACCTGTTGTTGTCTCCGACTTAGGTGAAAATCTCCTTTTCCACTAGCTGGTCAGAATTTAGCTGCATTGATAGGCAGTTTTGTAAAAATCATATAAAATTGTAGAAAAATAGTTCGGACATTTAAAAGTACTTTATGAAAATCTAAGGGTCTAAAATATTCGAATATACGAAAATATTGTATATTTTCCAGGACTTGTTGGTGTTTAAATGACTCTGAACAGGTGGCTGTTGCGGGTCAAAATTTGAAACCTTGTTCTAAACGTTCGTCTATATGTTTATGCATTCTACTCTCAACATTTTTGTGTCATATGTTTGATATGATCATAAAGTACACAATTGATGTCTTAATAATATCATTCAGCCCTTTTATGTGTAAAATTGAGTGACTTTAATCCTTTACCTAAAGTCTTAAAGCATATGGTGATTTTTTGGCGAATGTTGGAATTTTGCACAACAACTTTGTCCCATCTTGCGGGAGCTAGAGCTGCTAAATGATGATTTGATTCACATTAGGGTGACCTAGTCATTACTTGTGCATGATGATGATATGATATTTTTGATACTACCGTATGATTTGTGCTATTACCATTCTATGAGTTATTTGCTACGACACTTTAACTTTGATGAATTTGATGCACATGAAAAAAAATTAGTTTTTGATGCGAGTCGATAATTTTCTTGACTTTAGGGCATAACCGGAAACTACAACTCATAAGTGGATTGTCGATGCAAATTGGGAATCATGATAGAATTAAAAATGCTTACGATAATTGTTTGAAAATATGATGTTTGCATCTTGTGTATGGTTATGCTTTGGAATCGATTGATATGGTGATATGCTTGTTATGTGTTAGTTATAATTGTATGCAGTTATGATGCTTAATGAATTGGTAGTCATAGGTTATAGTATGGTGATAATATGATGAATTTATTACATGTTTTATTGCTCGTTAAAGTTATATGAGTAAGATGACTATCCTGGTGTATGTTTGTTTTGCGGGGTATAATGGTGGTATGGGTAGAACCTTGCAAGTCTAATAGGTTGAAAGAGCTTAAGCCATATCGGTTGTTAGTTGCATGGTCTTTCTAGATGGTCGTGTGACACATGGTTTGCGTGCACCCTGTGTACGAGAACTAGAGTGGTGTTGGCTTTATGGTGTGGCCAAATCAAGCATCACGTGGGAATCGAGAGGTGTATCGGTAGAATTAACACCGTTTGTACCGATCCTGAATGACACCATAAGTACTCGTACTTTACAGGTTGGAGTAGCGAAAGTGGAAGTCCTGAGGTTGGTGAACTCGGGTGGAAGTCATGAGCCACTTAGAGCACTAAACTGGCTGAGCACACGAGTAGTGAACGGGGTCAAATTGTTAGGTAGGCTGTCACTAAGAAACCCCAAACTAGATAATCGGTTGAAAGGTGACTATATACAAAAATCGGTTGAATTTGTATATGATGATCGATTGAAAGGAATTGCTTGTAACAGCCCGGATTTCCAGGTATCTTTTATGCTTATGTTTTTGATGTTTTGTGAGGGGACTCGACGAGTTGGAGCTCAGACTCGCCGGGTAGGATCGCGGTTCTGGACGCGGGTTCGCGCCTGGACTCGGCGAGTCCAAGGTATGGACTCGGCGTGTCCGCGCTGTTTAATGAAACCCTAATTTCTCGGGTTTGGGACCTATTTAAAGGGCCTTAAGGTCGTCATTTGTGCTCACCAGACCCCTGAGTGAAACCCTAGCGAGTTTGAGCGTTTGGAGCAAAGCAAGGAGCCATTATTGACCTTGGAGGTGTTATATTGCAAGGGAAAGGAAGCAATAGCTAAGGGGAATCAAGAGGAGCCACTTCCTGAAGATTTGAGGTCCAGAACATCACATTTGAGGTACTACCTTCGAGCTATTCTCTGTTATGTTGATGTTTATATTGGTTTAGGGCTTATTGAGCCCTTTTGTGGCTAGATCTAGTGCTTCCTTGGTCCCTTAAGTGAGTTAGGTTATAGATCTGGACCTTTGGAGGTCCAGAGTGTCCCTTTGCCCAAGCTTTTTATGAATCCATGGGGATTTTGGATTGGGGTCTTTGTGCTTAAGGTCAAAACACCATTTATGGGTCATGGGGTGTGTTATGAGCACCAAGATATGGACTTTACGTGATGAATAAGCTTAGGAGGGCTAGATCTATGAGTTGTTGGAGCGGATCTGACCTCAGAAGCAAGTTTGAGTTGATGCATGGCATGGACTCGCCGAGTCTGAAGAACAGACTCGGCGAGTAGCGTGAAGATTGTCCTTGACCACTTAGTGAGTGGTCCAGCCGAGTTATAAGTTGACTCAGTGAGTCAGGGAGAGTTAGAGAGGGTTGACAGGTGGACTGAGTCGAACTAGAACTCGCCGAGTTGTTCTTGAGACTCGGCGAGTTGAGTCGGGGTGGCCCCGCGATTCATACCAAGTGGAACTCGTCGAGTCAGGGGAGTACTCGATGTGTCAAAAAGGGAATCCTAGAGAGTTGGTGAAAACGCTTAGACTCGCCGAGTCGCCCTACTGCACTCGCCGAGTCCGGTCAAAGTTGACCGTTGACCGTTGACCAGTGTTGACCAGTGTTGACTTGATAGGGGTAGTCAACCTTAGTGGTAAAAGTGTTAATTAGAGATATTTGATGTTATAGGAGGATTATAGCTCGGAGGATCGAGCACGAGTGATTTCCAGGATTCGCGAGTTATCGAGATACACGAGGTGAGTCTTCTCACTATACTTTGCCTTGAGTAGGTAACTAGAGTTATGTGATCAGAGTATTTGTATGCTATATGTATGTGATGTGTTGTACTACATGATTTCTATGTGATTTATGCTGTGCATGTTTTAGAGTTGGAACCGGAAGGTTCACAGAGTTAGAACCTGAGGGTTCACAGAGTTTGGGTGCACGGACCCATAGAGTTATAGCCTCGAGTGGCTAATATGTGTTATGTGTGTGGTAGTTTGGGGAACTCACTAAGCTTTGTGTTTACAGTGTTAGTGTTGTTGTTTCAGGAACTAGCGATGACCGTGGGAAGGCGCCGACTTGATCTGTACACACGCATGGGATTTTTGATATATATATGATCTTGGGATTTTGTATGATGTGAAATGGGATTTTTAAACTTTATGTTTTTATGAAAATTAAATGAGAAATGTTTTTATAATTTGTGAAAAATTATTTTGAAATTCACGGTATTACATTGCCTATAATAAAATGGTGAATCGATCTATATGTAATATTCGGTTGAATTAAGTTGATAACTATATTTGGTTGAATTAAAATTAAGATGGTATGGTGAAACGTTGTATTGTAAATGGTTGAACATGGTTTGCTATTTGGTTGATTATATAACAAAATGCTAGTTATTTAAATAAAGGTTGAATAAATAATAAAATTCTGTTTATATGAAATGTGATTGTTTACATGTCATGCAATTGTTTATATGGATTATGGTTGATCATATATTTTATTGGTTAAAATTTTGGTTAAACATTTATGCATGTATGCGTTTGAACACGCTATTGAATGATTATGATATGCTGTTGTTTGCTAATTGGTGTTTCTCATTTTTATGCTTCATCATAAAATGAATGACTGACCCATTTAGGGTTTGTATGTTTTATGTGCAACCTTTATGAACTCACTCAGTAGGGGCTGACACTTGTATCATTTCTCTTTTGTGCCTTATGATTGGTGCATGCGGTTTAGAAGATTGGCCTTGGTGAGAGGGGTCACTTATAGGTAGTAGATTTATATTAATGATACCACTCTTGGACATGTTTTGATTTTTTACTTTAAAGTACTTTGTTTACTTTTAAATGAGTTAGAATCATGATTTTGGAGGTAACGTTGTGATTTGAAAGTGTTTTAAACTAAATAACTAAGTCTTCCGTTAATGTATTTCGGTAAAAGGTGTTTTAAATGAAAGAATTTTTTTTGGTAAAAATCACGACGTTACTAGTTGGTATAAGAGCCATGTTGTGAGTGAACTGAATATAGAGGCCGATGTTCAGACTCACAGTGTAGATTGGCTCAATTATGTTGCTTTAGAATCTTAAAAGGGGGGGGGGGTGTTGAGAGTTATATGTTATTTTCCATATGCCTTTAGGACATTTATTTCTTTTCGATAACGAAGCATCCTCTCTTCTTTCTTGCAGATCCTATAATCGTTAATATCTCTTGACATTGGGGGAATTACTCATACCCACAAGATTAGTTATCCCAGAGCGTTCATATTTTGAATAGTGTATTGCGTATCAAGGAAATGGAAGATCTTCTTGCAGCGATGATTGGACTGCATGCATTCGACAAGCCTTGCAAGTTGTTTGTTTATTGTTGGTCGATGGAAGAATAGGAAGAGATGTTTTATTGTAGTCTATGGACTCTTATAGGTTATGGAATCCATAAAGCAAAATAGGTGTACCGATATTTAACCTAAACCAGTGACACAGATAACTTTGTGGTAATGCCAAAAGCAAATATATATATATATATATATATATATATATATATATATATATATATATATATATATATATATATATATGTGTGTGTGTGTGTGTGTGTGTGAATGTTAGTATTGGGCCCGTGCTATCATAAGCACATGATATATATTTGGGGCTGGAGGAACCACAAAGAAATTCGAGGACCTGGTGATCAATACTTATAGTTGGAATGGATGTATGTTTGGTAGACCTTTATGTGTCATTGTTCTCTTTATGTGATCGTTTTGATGTACCTTAGTGTCTATTGACTCCGATGTTAGATAGTAATGTGGTTGTAGGAAATCTAGCCTCAGTGTAGTAAGATGTTTCATGTGTGTGAAATCTTTGTGGATGCCCACATTTTTCCTTAACATTGTCTTTCTTTTGGAATCTAGTTGTTCGATGTTGTTTTCAGTTTGGTTAGGTTTTTTGCCAACCAGACTGAAATTCTCTGAGTTGAAGAGCATATGCGTATTCTGCTTGTTGAGAGAGGGTATGTCTTACGGGGAAAATTCTATTCTATATTCCTTTTCTCACAATTCCTATGATAATGGTACTCAAGTTCCTAGCAAGGTGATGTGAGGTCTTCTTGACTCGTGCAGTTGAGAGTTCAAGGAAGATGATATGTCTCTTTGATACGGAGCTTGCTAAGGAATGTAGCGAAGTTTTTCCCTGTTGAGGTGTCGAGTGTATAAACACCACGTTAGGTAGATCTCTCTTTTGACCATACTTTTTGTATGGCTCAAAAGCCAAAGCATCTTTTAAATTGGTTTGTTCGGTAATGAAGGAAATGGTGACATAACTTCATGAGTTGTTTGAGTGTGAATTATTCGGCCAAGTTCCTTATTTTATGGAGTGCTAGTCCAAATCGTTAAACAAAAGACGATACATGTGGTTGGGTATCAATTGTCTAAGATTGGACATGATCAAGATGAAGGCAAATAGGAATCTACATCCTACTTTGGTTAGGGAGTGAGAAGATGCAGCGATGGGAAGTGATTGTGTATGCTCTCCAATGGACAAACAATGATACTGAAAGACTCTCATTGGTTGAGAATTATTCATTTGGGCAATTGCAGCAAGTTAAGAGCCGAGTGACTTGATGATGGAAAAGTGGTGAGACGACGAGTTGACGCAAGAGATGGAAGAGATGGTAGATAACATGGTTAGAGAGAGATCAAGCAGCATGGGATAAAATGAGTCAAGCTCATTAAGTTCTAATGGGAGGACGGGTACAAGTCAGAAGTGACCAAGGTGGTTGAAGACATGAAGGTTTGTTACCCTAAGTTCTTCGTATTGGTATTTGATTTCGAGGACGGAATCATTTTAAGGAGGGGAAAATTGTAATGACTCGAAAATCCTACCGTAAACGACATTAGCTTTCCGTCACCCAAAGAGATATTTACATGAATGATGTTAGCTTTATGAGGTTAAAATGGAACAAATTGAATAAAAATAATATTATTTAATATCTAAAACAATTAAGCAATAGATAATAGGGGTTTAATACCAATTAAATTGATTAATGGAATCTGTGATAAAAAACAAACACTAAAAGAGTATAAATGGAGTTAAGGGGATAAATTAGCATCAAAAGAAACTTAAATTGTCAAGGTGTTTTGGGGTAGGTTGGAAGGGGTTTAAAGCCAAAATTTAAGGGATCAATTAGTGAAATTAAGATTATAACCTATGAGACTTTGGATCGGTTCACCTTATGTCCATTTTCTAGTCTTCATGTATAGTTTAGGAGCTGATCTGTAGCATCCCCCTCCGGCACGTATCAGAATATTGTCCGCTTTGGGCTCCCGACGTGAAAACTCCTCAGGGGGTCACCTATCCCTAGATTACTCTCACCCGGGCGTGCTTAATTGCAGAGTTCTTATGGGATATGCAGTTAAGCATGCACGGGCGAGAGCAATTCAAGGATGGGTGACCCCCTGGGAAGTTTTCGTGCCGGGAGCCCAAAACGGACAATATTGTGATACTTGCCAGAGGGGGGTGTTACAAATGGTATCAAAGCTGGGGCACGGGTCGATGTGTTTGATAGGAACGCCAGACCCTATAATGGGGGGTGTAGATGGGTTGCACCTGATCCTACATCGGTTTGGAAGGAGAACAAAGCAGTTCCTCATAATGGGTGTGGATACCTTCCTTGTCACAACGCGTTTTAAAGTCGTAAGGGCAGTAGATCCCATAAGAACTTTGCAGTTAAGCGTGCCTGGGGGAGAGCAATCCAGGGATGGGTAACCCCCTGGTAAGTTTTCGCGCTGGGAGCCCAAAGCGGACAATATTGTGATACGTGCCAGAGGGGGATGTTACAGTTAGTTAAGTGTTTAAGTTTGTCTGAACTTGAAAAATCAGATAAAACCCCTTTTTGACTTTTTCTTGTTTTTAGATTAATTTATTAGTAGTTAGGTTAGTAAATTAAATTCATTCCTTGAGTTCGATACTTGACTGTTTGTGTTATATTATTTGCGAATAGGTCCACCAACTTAAGTCGTAATAGTTAGTTAGATAGTTGGTAAAACTAATAGGTGTAGTAAAATTACGCATCACAATCCTCCTAGGCTATAAGGCATCGCACAAATCATGTAATTCTATTATATGATTCTTGAAGGTATCCTTAGCCCTAATCTAGCAAGCAATTCTCATATCAAGCATACTACTTATAATACATAGGTGTGGGTAATCTTGGGAACCACTTACTTGAGCTTGGCTGATTACACGCATCACACCCCTTTTCTTAGTAAAAATCTTTTTTAGGAGTTCAGTTTCATTTTTCTTTAAAAATATTATCATTTCCTCAATTTGAGTTCTAACACACCCGAAAGTGTGCCCAAATCCCTCAAACCAAGGCTCTGATACCAACTTGTAACATCCCAAAAACAATAATAAAATTTTTCATTTGAAGTCTATCAAATCATTCATCAATTGTTTCAAAATCCAAAACCAAATCAAAATATTCAAAACATCATAGTACAATTATTCAAATTGCATAAATCACGAGGGGAGGATGTTGTGCCATCACGTCGGGCCCTTCCCTTTCGAATCAGATATACCTGAACCATAAACATAAACTGTAAGCACAAAACTTAGTGAGTTCCCCAAAGTACCACATACTAAACATACAAATATGGGCCCCACCCTGGGGACTCGCCCTGGGGTATATTTCAATCCGAACATGCCATAGTTGTCCTTGCCCTGGGGTGTATTTCAACTCGACATACCATAGTGGGCCACACCCTAGGGTGTATTTCAACCCGATCATACAAACAAGTACACATCACATATCTGCTAGCATTCTATATAACCGAATAATGGGCCAGCATTGGTTCCTTTGACCCATGGATACAATAAGAAAACTCACCTCATAGACAGATGAGAAAGCAGAAATAGCACGCTGCTCTGAAATCAACTCTACCAGTCACATTTACAAATACAGTGACCAAAACTCAGAATATATATCAAAATACCCAAAGTATCCCTAGTTCAAACCTTAGTCAAAATCCAGGTCAAAGTCAACCGAGTCAATTAGGTCAACTCGGTGAGTAAGTTGGGCGTACTCAACATGTACACGAGGTGTAATGGGTGTTTGACCAAACCACGAAGGGTTGACCACGTACACGGATCGTACCCTTTGGTACGCCCAACGTATGTGGCTGCCACCAGCTCAACCCATTAAGCGCTTAATCCTTAAGCACTTTTGTCCAAAATCCATATCTAGACCCTAAAAGGTGTTATTAACCATAAAGTTTCCAACTTTATGGTTTTTCATGGCTAATATGACCTTAACATCAAAAACCCTAGCTTCTTGACACATTAAGAAAACCTATATCATGCATGGGAAGGAAATAATGTCCCAAATCATATTTTTATGACTTAACACACTCTATAAAATCTAAAAGGACAACTTAAACGTCTTGGAGTACTCCATACTCACAAGGATCAAGATTTGGGACAAAAGGCATCAACTTTAAGCTAAAATTAGATCTAAATCAAATACTCATCAATGTTGGAGCTTTATACCTCCAGAAGGTGTATAAGGGAGCGTAGATGCTGGATCCAAGGCCTTGAGTGAAACACTACAACTTCAAAGCTCTTCCTTCACCACCAAGAGTAGCAAAATGGCTCCAAACAGACACTCCAAGGTTCGAAATGCATACACACACTTTAGGGTTCTGAAATAAGGTCAATGAGGAATGTAGGCTGGAGTTAAGGAGGGGTATGGGGATATAATGATGCTTAAGTAGGGTCCAAACCCTAAAATTTAGGGTTTGCACCCTGACCACATATGCCCAACATACGAAATGTACGCCCAACATATGCAAGCCTGCCCAAATAATTACGAAATTGCCATTATGGACTAGTTTTGCAAATCATTTAAAAACTAACGGTCAAATTGAAAATACCTAGAAATCAAGATTGTTACAGTGGGTATCGGGTTGAGCACCGCTAGTAGTCAAGAAGCCCAAGAGTTTATACTCATTTGGGAACGCATAAGAGGTATGGTTATTACATAGGATGGAAAGGTAACGTGCAAAACCATTATTCAAGCCTGTTTTACTAATGATTCAGGTATGTAATCATTGTAAAGGGGAGATAACAATAATTCCTGCAACTTCAGGCTAGTAAAATAAGATATAATAAGTGATAATTATTATAATTTGAGCCTTCGAATAGGAAGATTACTAGTCTTGCGCGTTGCAAAATACATGTTATAAGGGAATGTATCGATAAGTGATAAAGCAAACATTCAATATAATGGTATTTAGGATAAATAATCTTAATAATTGTTAAGGATGAGCAGCGGAAACGGGTACCCGCTTTTGGAACCGGAACCGCCTCGGAACTACCGGTTCTGGAACTGGAACTGCCTTAAGAGGTTCCGGTTCCGGTTCCTAAAGTTATGGAACCGCCTTAAGCGGTTCCGGTTCCAATTCTCATTTTTCCGGAACCGCTACCCGCTAGGTACCCGCCGAAACCGGTTTGTATATATATATATATATATATATATATATATATATATATATATATATATATATATATATATATTAGTATTTCATATAAATATGTGTGTTACTTAGACCGGTTTAGAATATATTGGTCCGATTTTGTCCCTCTTTGGTACGAATTGATTTGATTTAGATCGAACTAAGTTGCGGTTTTATCGACAAAAGTTAACAAAGTTAATGTAACTGGGTACCCGCTTCTGGAACAAGAACCGCCAGTTCTGGGACTGGTTCCAAAAATTTAGGAACCGCCTAGAGCGGTTCTGGTTCCGGTTCTAACTTTCTAGGAACCGCCGGTTCTGGTTCCGGTTCTCGCCAAATGAGGCGGGTACCCGCCTATGCTCATCCCTAATAATTGTTATAGTATATGTGACAAGGATTCCGTACATATAAAGAATTCTAAAATCCGACTTCGTATGAAGAAGTTATGATTAAACTGATACGACTATGTGCATTGTAAAAAGTGATTTTTTGATAGGTTGTTTATTAGCTTAAGCAATCTAAACAAAAGTCATAATAAACCAAGATATTGTATATAGAGAACGTCCAAATCTGACTTTGTATGAGGACGTTATGATTTTTCGAAGTTTCAGCATAGTAGTGCAAACATAGAAATCAAAATTTAAATCGGGTTATTGTTAGATAAAACAATCTAACCAAGAGTTGGAGATCTTGTGAATAAGAGTCTGCCGATATAAAGAAAGTTGAGAATGGATGTCGTATGAAAGAGTTATAATTTTTATACGGACTTTAACACTCTAAGCCTGTTAAAAATAAAGTGAGAATTAGCCGACAGAGTCTAAATGAAAGCTGTAGATCTCGTTGATAGCTACACACGGATATAAAGAACATAAAAATTGGAGTCCGTATGAAGATGATATGCTATTTTGAAAATCCAAAAATCGCATGCGCGTGCAACAGGCGCGACACGCGCTTCTAAAGGGGTCCACGTAGCACTCTAGATAGTCGTCACACGTCACGTTATGCAAGGGTGGATTGCTGGCCACAAAAAGGCGTGATGTGTACCTTGTGGAGGTGCGACACTCACATTCAAATTTCAGCCTATAAATATAAATGCAGCCCCATTCACTCCCCATACCATTCTAACTCTCTCTCTCTCTCTCTCTCTCTCTCCCCCCTCTCTCTCTATTGAGTTTCTCTATTTTGGTCCAACATTTTATTAGATTAAAGATTCTAGTAGAGCTCTGGGGTCCTTGGGTGCCTGACATTAGTAACTATCAGGTTGAAGTTCTACCAATACAATTTCTAGACTTTTGTAAGTAAAATCTCTGTAATTTAAGCTACACTTAAATTGCGTTCAGTGTAACTTATATTTATATATATAGTTGTTGTTATGAATTTATAAATAAGACTTATCTGTGATTCCAAGTCATTATATTGATTGATCTTTTTACGAGGTGATGTCTAGGATAGATTTAGTGAGGTGTTTAAAATGAGATTTCCAAATAGTATACTTTGTATACAAAACAAACCCTACCTCCGATATGATCTTACCTGGTTGCTCCTTACTTGATAGACCTTGATGTAGATATTGTGATTGTTGAGGAATCTACCCTATCATTAGTCACCAAAGAATATAAGACTAAGACTTAGTAATATGAACCTAGGTCACATCAAATGAAAAACTCAGTGCTGAAGCGAAGCGCTGGCCAACTTGCCAGTCATCCATTTTAACAAATGAGTGCATAGTTACTTTCATCTTATACATAAATATGAAGTATTTAGATAATTAAATGCTATATGTGCTTATATTCAAAAATGTTATGTATTAGATGAAATGTTATAAAGATAAATTTTAAATGATTTATACCGTATATGTATTTTCATGAATATAATATATTAGGTAATGAAGGGTAATGAGAGATGAAAATGATAATAGAATGTCACGACTTTAATGGTACTATTGTACTAACGATATAGGAACTAGTACTATTGTAATAACGATAAAGGAACTGGTACTATTGTACTAATGATATAAGAACTGGTACTATTATACTAACGATGTAGGATTGGGTACTATTGTACTAACGATGTAGTCATCTATCAGAATATAGATGACAACCATAAGATTTACAACGATAATCCTTAAGATATGTCTCTATAGATGAATAAAGAAGATAATGAGAATGGGTAGTCAGGTTCATTGTTTAATATGAAATAGATAATTAAACAAATTAACTACATTATTGTGAGTTGAAAACTCTATGTACTCACCATGTTTCCCAACCCAACCCATTCAGTTTCTTTGTATCATAGGAAGCAGTACAAAGATAATGATATTCGGACCTGATGAGAGATTCGATGAAATATATTCCATAGTATAAAAGATACCGTAAGGCTCATAATGACTACGTTTATGCTTATGTTTATTATATTAGTTATGACATACCAAGTTTTAATAAATCAACGAAAAATATTTCTTTGGATATACTTTTTATGGGACAAAATCTGCAATATAAATAAACTCTGTTTTAAAATAAGCATAAATAAAAAGGTCTCTTTTAACCGTAAAAATGAGGATGTCACATAAAACAAGACTATTGAATTTCAAAGTCTTATAGATCTATATAATGATCAATAAATGCATGTTGTTTGGTAATTGTGTTTATGTGCCAAGTGCAAGAAATAACAATGTACTTTGGCTTTTTTGTCCCTAGTCTAAAAATAACAATGTACTCTGGCATCAATACATACATGTTGATTTGGCAATTCGGTTTGTAATTATGTTTTTGTTCCAAGTACAAGAAATAACAATGTACTTTGGTAATTCTTGTATTTAAGGTTCTTTTGCACAAAATAAGTAGAAAGTAAACTACCATTTCTTATAAAACAAGACTATTTAATTTCAAAGTCTCATATATCTATATAATGATCAATAAATGCATGTTGATTTGGTAATTATAATTGTAATTGTGTTTATGTTCCAAGTGCAAGAAATAACATTGTATTTTGGTTTTTTTGTCACTAGTTTAAAAATAGCAATGTACTTTGGCATCAATAAATGCATGTTGATTTGGTAATTGTGTTTATGTCTCATGTGCAAGAAATAGCAATGTACTTTTGGTATTTCTTGTATTTGAGTGCAAGAAATAACAATGTACTTTGGTAGTTTTTTGTTTATGTTTGATAGATTAACTTATAAGTTTATATATGTTGTTAATTATTATGTAGTTAGAAACTTTTCGTGCAATGCTCAACAAGTAGGTGTGTAGGGAGAAACTTTTTGCATTTTTTCAATCGGGGAAACCACAAAGTGATGATCAATGAGGAAACGAGAGGAACGAAGATGATGGTTCGTCGAATAATTAGTTTGTATTTTGTATGTTAGACTTGTTATGAAACTTTGATACTTGTCCGAATTATAACACTTTTGTTGTTTATTCTGGTATTTATATATGAAATTATAACACTTTGGTACCTAATTCAATGTCGTTATGTAATTCTTTTTTCTGTATTTAATGTCGTTATGTATCGGTTTTTTTGCACCCAAAAAGTATTGATTTAAAAAAACGAAATATGATATTATCGGCGACACTATTACCAGTGCCATGTACTATTACCAGCGACATACGTATTACCAGCGACAAAAAATATTACCGGCAACATTTTAAGCAATAGTGATAGGGTAGTACCAACGACTTTTTATCGGCAACGTGTTGCTGTTATTGCCTTTACCGGCAATTTTTGTCGCCGTTAATGTCTTTTTTTTTTGTAGTGTCAGCGACATGGAGAATTTAGGTCGGTGTTATAAAAAAGTTCGAAGGATTGATATAAGAGACAAATATCCGTAATGATTTGTTGATGAAAATTTTAGTAGTTAATTATAAGGTGAACAGGTGTGTGTATGTTTGAATTTTAATTAAGAGCTTCTACCTTGGATTTCTTAGGTGTGTGTGTTGTTTTTTTTTGAAGAAGCCCAAAAATGTTATAGTGTATGTGTGTGTGAGTTTTGAAAAACAAATCCAAACTATGTAGAGAGTACGTGTGTTGACTTTCTGTGTTCTTTAGTGTGGAGAGTATATATGTGTGGTTGTATGTTGACTTTCTATGTTCTTCCGCAAACCAACGGATCAAATTTGTAGTTTTGTGATATCGTCAATTTCATTGTTATTTTATAAACAAGAGTACAAAATTCATTTCTTTTATGTAAAGTCCATATAATATCCATCGATGTTCTTTATCAACACTCATCCTGAACATTTTGACCCTATAATCATATATACTCGAGCAAAACTTTTCGAGCCTAACTTACATTCCATTCGTGACATTTTGTCGCGGTGTATATAACATATATAAGTAAATAAATTAAATACATATATTATGGCAAAGCCACAAATATTATATTTGAACTGAATGGGTATTTCTCCATGAAAGAAAGTTGGAAGAGAGTATGATGGATACTTTACAGATGCAAAACGCATCTTAGTGATTTCCCATCCATAAGTAACTGGAAAGCTTGGTTGATCTCACTGAAAGGTAGTTCATGTGTTATAAATTCATCCAATTTCACTGCCTGCAAACATATGGAAATTAGTCATGCTCGTTAAAACATGGCAAATATAGATCTAGTAGGGAAGCCAAGTTAATTCGATGAAGAACACAAACCAACTTACCCCATGCATGCATTGTTTGGCGAACAGAGGTAGCTGTGTTTTCCCTTTGAAGTCTCCAAAAACAGATCCAATAATTCTCCGACCAGTAAATAGTTCCATGGGATGGAGAGGGAGTGTTTTGGGAGTGGTGTGAATCCCCAGAAGTACTGTCAAACCCCAACCCTGTATATATATAACAACATGACATATATATTAGACATCAATAATCATTTAGTTTGATTGCTATTTCATTCCACCATGTTTCCTATATGCATGGGTTTAATTGGCTTACCTCGTGAGTCGATAGAAATGCCTCGCGGAGGACGTCCAAGTTTCCGGCACACTCAAAGCTAAAGTCCACTCCTCCATCCGAGATCTCTCTAATTTCCTGTCAAAATTTGTGTTATTTTAGCAGTTAGATTCTGATTTTTACCTATTAATAATTATATATTACACGAATAATTACATGCGTATACAGACCTCGTGGACTGGCTTTTTTAATTCTAATGGGTTTATGATATCAGTGACTCCCATGGTTTCAGCTCTGGCGAGCTTCTCGGAGTTTATATCAATCCCAATTATTCTGGAGGCTCCTCTTGAACGAGCTCCTTCAACAGCTGCAAGTCCTACGGCTCCCAGACCAAATACAGCAACAGTGGATCCGGCGTGTACATTGGCTGTATTCCATGCGGCTCCGAGACCAGTTGTTACACCACAGCTAAGCAAAGTCATGGTTTTGAGGGGAGCATTTGGGTCGATCTTGACAACGCAGGCGGAGTCAACCACTGTGTACTCGCTGAAAGTGGAGGTGTTGAGGAAATGGTAAATGGGTTCTCCTTGTTTCGTCCAAAACCGTGTCTTTCCATCGTTTGTCATTACACTCTTAAGCGGGTCCACTCTGAACTTTTTACAAAGGTTGCTTGATTTAGATTTGCAGAAAACACAATCTCCACATTCGCCGTTAAATATCGGAACAACATGATCTCCGACCTTCATATCCTCCACTCCTTCTCCCACACTCTCCACCACCCTATTGATATAATGCAACACTAAACGTCATGAATTCTGTAGTACTTTAAAAACGACAACTACACAAATATCTTTGAGATTAATCTAGCTTACCCAGATGCTTCATGGCCAAGAATTCGTGGATATACTCTTTGAGCTTCATTCTGCATACAAATCAAAATCAAGAATCAAGCTTAGTTCGATTGTATATATATGGAACTTGGACGTACGCGCTTTTATGTATATGGAGTGAGTGATGAATGGATGATCGATCAATACCTTGCCTTGCCAAGCACCCAGATCAGTATGACAGACTGAAGTGAAATGGATCTTAATTCTGACCTCCATCTTCTGTGGGGGATCCACCAGAATTTCTTCCACGACCAAAGGCTGCCCAGGACCCCACGCCACAGCGGCTGCATATATATATGGAATTCAAAATCAAATATTGATCATGATATTCACGATTACATGCATGCATGGTACTAGTGTTTAGCGATAAGATCGATAGAGAAAAGATGATGCTATTTACCTTTGCAGGTGATCACCTTGCCTGCAGTGGTCACGTCCTTCGCGTTCGATGTGTTGTTCTTCATTTTGATGATAGCCATATCGATATAGTTGTAGTATATGTATTATGTATTATCTCTGGGATTGGTGTGTTACTGTCTTGGGATCTCTCACATTATAAATATATATGCATGTAGGGGACTGGTGGAGTCAACTGGTGTCCGAACGCGTTTATTGAAAGCCGCCTTTCTTGAACAAATTAACGACATCAATGTTGATTATTTAATTAAAGACACTTCTCGTGACTGCAGTAATAGCTTTATCTACGGGAAACTCCTACGAAATATGTAGAGTCGTTAAGCATTTATATCACGATTTACTGTTTTAGAGTTTTATAAAAATCGATAAATTAAGATAATGGGCATGGGACTTATTAACTGTTTAGGGGGGAACGCACGCAGAACTTCGGTAATCAATTTGGTTATAACTTTTCAAACGGCGTGAACGACGCAAGTGAGTCATTATAGACGTCTTCTAGCTTAATTTAGCCATTAATAATAATATAGTTATTAACAAAAAAAAACATCCGTCGTAATTTTAGGGGTGTGCAAAAACCGAACCGCAAACCGAAAAAACCAAAAAAACCGTATAAATCAAAACCGAAAAACCAAAACCGAAATGAAAACCGACGGTATGGTTTTTAGTTTTACAAAAACCGAAAATGTTTGGTGCGGTGCGGTTTCTAGTCTTGCAAAAACCGCACAAAACCGAACCGCACTGAATATATATATATATATATATATATATATATATATATATATATATATATATATATATATATATATATATATATATATATTTGTAAGAATGAAGAGTTCTAGTGATGATAGTATCATTTTTATGAATACATTAATTGATATTATCTTATGTACTTGCGAAACAAATATTATATTTAATTTGTATTATATTCAAGCATTAGAAGCATGTTACAAAGTGGTTATGTCATTTGAGTGGTTATGTCATTTGAGTTCAAACCAATAGGTAGTGGTATCGATTTATCTCTATATAAAGTTTCTTAAGAAATGATTAACACTCGTCATCCGAGTCAAAGTAACTCGTTGAGTTACCTGAGTTTTAGTAAAAAGACAAAACAAAACCAAATAAAAAACCGACAAATAACCGCAAAAAAAACCGAACCGCAAAAAACCGCTAAAACCGAACCGCATACAAACCGAACGGTGCGGTTTCTAAACTTCAAAAAACCAAAGTTGCGGTTTTCGGTTCGGTTTAAGCCAAAAACCGCATCGAACCGCACCATGCTCACCCCTACATCGTATACTTGTATACTCGTATAGTAAACTAAGCCTAAACCGTATGTTTCTCATATCTTTTTCCAATTCAGGATACTTCTTATCAATATTTCTCCATTGAGGGGAATCCACAACATGTTTTAGTTTTCGGTCAGTTACACGTTCTTCCGAATGCAAAGTAACTTTGCTTATTTTTCATTTGAAAATAACCTTTTTAGTCTCGGTATAATAGGGAGACACCACAACCTTTTAGCCGGTGTTCCATTTTTTTGTCACATCATCGTCAACTTCATTCGAATCTTTTTTCCGTTTATACATCGATGCAATGCAGAAAACACAATTATGTTTATTCTCGAACTCCTTTCTATACAACTGTAACATCCCAAATTTCGAGTCCGAAATTTTTTTAAAAACATTACTAATTCCTAGCGTTAAATCATTCAAACATACAAAAAGGGTTTATATGACAAATCATAGTTTCATTTCCAAAACACTTGTTTAATTATCAGAGTAAACATCCCAGGCTAACTTGCCATGGTGTGTGCACTGCAACCCTCCCGAGCTCCTCTTCTGAAAACTGAATACCTGTAACCAAAACTGAAAACCGTAAGCACAAAGCTTAGTGAGTTCCCCAACCTACCGCATACCATACATATCTACTGATCCATACATGCCATACATAACACTAAGCACATAACCACATACTGGGCTCCCGCCCGCTGTATTGGGCCTCGCCCGCTATCGGACCCCGTTCGTCACCAGGCCCCGCCTGGCTTCGATCCCCGCTCGACGTACATATATGTTTTCCTTAGGCCCCGCTTGTCTCCGGGCCCCACCCGCTAACATATACTAGCATACAATCATATCACAACGCATAACTAACATACTCTACTGGATTACTATACTAAGGCCTCACCCCTGTCCTACTACTGATGAATCATGGAACCCCGTCCACGCTCCTACTGACAGTGAGATACAGGCCCAATCCACACTCACTCTTTTCCTTACTTGGGCCTCGCCCCGGCTCTACTACTAATGAGGTATGGAACACCGTCCACACTCTGCTATTGGTGAGATACGAGACCTCGCCCACACTCACCTCCCTACCAGGCACATACATGTATCACACAGACAACAAGTATAACTATCATACAAACCATTCCTTGGGCACCCGCCCACTAACATTGGACCTTAGTCCCGAATGTCATACTAGCATACTGTGCCTAGGGCTAACCCCCGGGTCTTCCTACTCATAACTACATGGGTCGGCATTGTGGCCGTAGACCCATTCACACAAAGGGAAACTCACCTGCACTGCTGAACTTTGCTGATAACTTTCTGGCTGCTGTCCGACAACTCTCCGAACCGTTGCTCCACTAGCTCCCCGAGCTACTAATATCAATATAACACTTAGTTCCAAACTGAACTCAAGAAGTAAAACTAAGTCAACTCTGGTCAAAGTCAAAGTCCTGGTCAAAGTCAACCTTCCAGTTGACTCGACTCGCCGAGTCAACTCATAGACTCGCCGAGTTCCTAAACCCATAAACTCTCCAAATACGAATCAACTCGCCAAGTCACCCCAAGACTCGTCGAGTTCAACGATCTCTAAATCCCATCCTGTCCAACTCACTGATCTGCGTCTTAACCAGAAAAGGTTGAGGTTATGCGACCATACTCGCCGAGTCTAAGGCAATCTTCAACAAACTCGCCGAGTTGTTCTTCCCACTCGCCGAGTCTGCGCTCATGTTTATAAAACTCGCCGAGTACACCCATGTGACTCGCCGAGTATCTTCAGATCTCAATCCATTCAGTGGCTTTTCGAGCCATGCAGGGGCTCCAATCCATTCATAGATCCACTCTTCTACAGTCTATCCCCCCACGTAAAGTTGCAAACTTTACGTGAAACCCAGGAGCTAAAGGCCCAAAACACTCTAGGGCTAGGGTTTAAGACAAAGGGGCTTCACCAATAACTCACTGACTGCTGCTTTAAGACATTCTGGACCATCACAACCCTAGATCTGAAGTAGCAACCTCAGATCTAAGTCCCAAACCCGAAATAGATCTCAATCTTACCAAAATAGCCCCAAAATCTCATTCAAGAATAGATCGAATTGCAATAAATCCAAAGCAACAGCTTATTACCTCAAGGATGACCTCCCACTGAAGAATAATCCAACTCTCTACAAATCCCCTTGCTCCAAGCCTCTTGATCTTCAATATCTCTTCACAAAACCCCCTTATCTAAGCTCCAAATTGCTTCCAAGGACTCTCACTCACGATTTAGGGTTTTTGGATCTCAAAAGGGGAGTAAAGAGGATGGGGAAGGGATGTAATGTTCTTTAAATAGGGCACAACCCCCTGGATTAGGGTTTTTCTCGACCAGACCAGACTCGCCGAGTCCACTAGCCGACTTGCCAAGTCAGTCACTTACTTTATACCCCAGATCCCACTCCGACTCGTCGAGTTCCTCCCTGGACTCGACGAGTTGACTCATGACTTAGAGCTTTTCCTTTCTTTTCTTGGTCTTTCTGATTCTGGGTGTTACAACAACGTACAATTATTTGGACATGCATGTATTATTTCAACATCCAATCCCATCGGGCCCATTAGCTTTTTTGTTTGGTATGTAGAAATAAGTAATTCATTATCTTCCGGAAGAATGTCATGCAAAAGCTCTAATAGACTTGTGAAACTTTTATCACACCATCCGTTTTTCAACTTTAAGTTTATCAACCTCAATACAACATCAAGTCTCATAAATTTGGAACCGCTATATAACGGTGTTTCTGTTTCTTCAAATAGGCGTTGTAATTTTTCTTGTTCAACATTACCCATATTAGCCTCCATGTCATCAAACATCTCATTGAAATTGTCATTGGGGTCATTCGAATGGTGATCATCATCATCAACATATGAACCGTTGTTGTATGTACTATCATTAATATGTAAATTGCTCAACCATGTGCTACAATCAAGTAGTGTTTCTCCATATCTTGACCAACAAGTGTAATTGGGCACAAAACCATTTTGCAACAAATGATACTCTATTTCTTCGGTACAATTAAACGTGCTAAAGTTTTTACAAACGTTACAAGGACAACAAATCGATCCACTTCTTTTATTCACACGATTTGCTTCGGCAACCGTAATAAAATTTCGAACACCCTCTATATAAAATTAAAAAAAACATGAAGTTTTGTACATCCAATAATCACAATTCATCTGAAAATTAAAACAAACAAACAAAGAATGTAAATATATTTATTTTAAACAAACATGTTACGTAAATTTTGAAATGTTAGTAATCTATAAAAATCAATTTCAAAAATAACAGTAAACAATCATTTAATAACAAATAGGTAGAATAAAATCAAAAGTATATTATTATTTAAATTACCTTTAATGAAGATATTGAAACAATTAATGAGGATATTTTGAGTTTTTACGCATTTATGTTGCAGAGAAACTCTTCCAAGAAGAAGTATGTTTGTGTTTACAGAAACCATAAACGGATATAGCCTGGTTTTAGTTGATGCGCTCATAGCATCAAAAATCGAAATTTAATGATGCCTTCACAACAAGTCGCACCAAAAAATCATTTCTAATGCTAATTCTTTGTGAACCGCACTAACAAATATACGAGGAGTTCTCTTTCGGTGCTGTTTTAATGTGATTCTCTTATTTTTTTCAATGTTATAGCCATTTAATAATGCGGTTTTTACAAGAAACCGCCTAAAAAAACAGTAATGCTTCGCATTACAAAATAACTTATGTACTAGTGTGACGCTTTGTAGCTTGGGTCCCCGCCTCTTTAGTCCTTACTTTTGATGAGCATAAGATGGTTTGTTTGCAATGATGAACAATTCATCCCAGTTTCAGAAAGCAACAAATTCATTGATAATATAATATCTGGTTTATCTGTATATTATCTGAAAAAGCTGTCAAAGTTATATATATATATATATATATATATATATATATATATATATATATATATATATATATATATATATAAGAAAACACATCCTCGTCGTACTCATAAATCTACATCTTTGTTACAATAAAACTTTGAATACATAATTTCAACATTCAATTTGTTATTGAACCTTTGGAAGGATGCTTAACAATCCACATGTGTGGATCAAAATCCTTGAGGAGTGGGGTTCCAATGATGCTTTAAAACTTGTTTCGTGGAAAAACATAAAACATGAGAAAACATTCATAGACATTCAACATCTCTTTATAGTTTATATCATTTATGTTCGGTACTTTTGGTTTCCAACGCACGAGAGGCTATGGAGCCCCTCAACGTCTGACATGTCTTATATAGTAATTTTATGACCGGAAAATCCATTAATATTGTTTTTAAATCATTGCAAAAAACCTGAATAACTACGAAATATACTACATAATGATTGTTTGCAGCTATTTTGTTACAGAATTACATTCTGTAGCTAATAATGGAATAACTATGAAATTTTGGTACATAATCAAAGTCTGTAGGTAACTTGCTATTAAATCATAAGTTGTAGCTATTTTGCTACAAAAGTTACTACTAATGATTAGTCTATAGCTATTTTGCTATTAAATCAAAACCTATAGTTATTTAGCCAAAACTATAAAAGATAAAAAATTGATGCGGCTGATATAGTTCAGAATCTGAGGCAAACAGATGGGTCAATCTATATATGATTTTTGACCCACATAAAAAAAATGAGGAGGAGAAAGGTCAAACCCTATAATCTCGATCACTGGAGTTGTTGGTCTTCATTGACAAATTAGCGAATGCCTTATATTGTTGGGTACTGGAGGCATTTTGCCTTTACAAATGCCTTAAATTATTAATAAAATTAACTAAATTATTAAAAAGTTAATAAGATTATTATACGTAAATTATTAAACTTATATAATATGGTTGATTGCATGGTTGTCAAAATTGCGATCCTGATCGTAGGATCGTAAAAAGATCGTATTTCGGGTAGGATCGAGATCCGATCCGATCCTTCGAGATCCGATCTGATCCTTCGAGATCCGATCCGATCCTACCTTCCCTTGATTTTTTTTAATTGCAAATGAATTTTTTTTACCACTTTATGTCTTTTATCTTTTACCAATCTACCATTTATCATTTTTTATTGTGACTTATGACTAATATTTTAAAGTTTTTATAACTTTTGAACGAAAAATTAAATGTCTGAAATAAGTTTCATGATTAAATATTAAAAATTAAAATTATATTTTATATTATGGGATGTTAGGATCTCGATTCCAATTTTACAAACCCAAAAACAATCACAAATAGGATCTTTGATTGGTTGGTACATGGACTTTATTACAAATCCGTAAGTCAACTGGCTCCTTTCCCTCAATTTACTAAACTTCAAAAAGAAAATGAGGACAAAAACATGCATGCATGCCCCACTTTTGACATTTGTGTACAATCATCCTAGAATTGTTGAGTCTACTAAAAACGACATATGTTACAAAATGACCATGTTAATGTGAATCTGTTTAACATATATGTTCATTCAAAATTTTGTGTAAACCGGTACATTGAACTTTAAAGAGTTTAATGGATTGTTATATTACTGCCACATAATGTTTTATTTTTTATTCAATTTTACTGTCACATCAACATTTTTTTTTATTCAATATTATATTTTAACATCCACGCTCCATTAAATCATATACAATTTAATAAAATTCCACATCATCATCATTATATTTTTAAACATAATTATAAATTAAAAAATAAAAGATATAATAGTTAGAAAATAACACGATATTTAAAAATACATTAATTAAAAGTTACAAAACCTAAAACATTTAATACCTAAAAATACATCAATTAAAAAACATGAAACCTAAAACTACATTAATAAAAAATGACACCTACGTAATAGTGAAACACATTATGCACTTCGATATGATTTAGTGGAGCATATTTGAGAATGTTTTTTATATGACAGTCAAAATTAATGTAATATTTTGATTAATTTAATATTTTATCGAAATTAGTTTGTATTAGATTTGTAACGGTTATATTTCTTTTTAAGTGAGTTTTTATTTATAAATAGTTCATTTGTATTATTTATTTGAAATAATAAGGCACCTAAAAATTGATACATTAAATAATATAATACTTAAAATTATGGTTAAGTTTATTTGTAGTTTAATTAAAAAAATATAAAAATATAAGGGAATATGATTACATATATATTTTGTTTGGAATTTAATTATAAAAGAAAAGATTAATTTCATTCAACCACTCAATGATCATACAACTATTTCATTCAACCCTCCTCCATGTCATCACCCACAATCCATTCAACATCTATTCAATCATAGTCACTATCTATTCAATTTCCATTATATTCTCATTGTGGACGTCCTAAGTTGATGTCTATATAGTCTTTTAAATCAAATAGTTAAATTTAATAGGTTTCTTACTACGGCGAGTTAGATGAATGGAAAGCTTTCCTACAACAAATTAAACAGCCATGCATATTTATTTATTTGTAACACCCCATTTTTACATTCTAATGAAATTCGATATAGACTGTTGTTTATAAAATTCGAAATAGAAATATATTACATTTTAGCCAAAACAATCATTATAAACACGCAGAAAACGTCAATACGATTTTATTAGATATATAGAACGTTTAAATTTGACTTCGTAATGGAGAAGTTATGATTGTTTAAAGTTCTGTGTTGAACCCTTATGACAAAAGTGTATCGTAAAAAGTGAATCAGAGATAACTCACTTATTAGCTTAAGTAATCTAAACGAAAGACATAGTAATCATAAAAATGAGAGCATGGATGTAGAGAACGTCCAAATCTGACTTCATATGAAGAAGTTGTTATTTTTCATAGTTTCATCACAACAATGTGGACATAGAAATCTAAATTCAAAATGGTTGATTGTTATCCAAAACAATATAAACGAAAGTTGAAGATCTCGGGAATATGAACCTGTCGATATAAAGACAACCGAAAATAGAGTTCGTATAAAGGAGATGTGAATTTCACATGGACTTTAATAGTCTAAACAAGTCTAAATATGAATTTTAGTTAGAGTGAGAATTAGTCATTGAGACCAAAAAGAAAGTTGTAGAGCTCGTCGAGAGGGGATATAAAGAATATCGAAAACGGAGCTCGTATGCGAAAATTATGGTCGTTCGAAGATTGATGAAAATACTCGTTAAGGGTGACGTGGCAACACCAGAGTGCGTCACGTGGTAGCAAGAGACCCAAATTCCTCCACCAACTGGCTGATGTGGCCTTGCCATGTGATGACACATGACATGTTCTAGAAGTAGGTGACGTGATGCCACATAGTGTTGACATGTGGAAGAGTTCGCTAGAGGCCAACCCCACCTGTTCGGGCTGTTCGACAATAGGAGCGGTGCATGCCTATATACGGCGCGATGTGCCCTTCCGTGATCACTATAAATATGCTGCAACTCTTCATTTCTTTTGCACTCCATTCTCACATCTGTCTCTAGTTTCGAAAATTCTTGGGTTTTGGGGATTTTGGGGAAATTCTATTCCAACAAGATTTTGAGGCAACGAGCCACACATATAGTAGTGTTCAGTATCGATGTACTGCCCACGACCTTTTGGGTTTATTCGCTAGAAACCTATGTAAGTACAGTTAAGCTTTCTAGGATTTTAAGATAATTTATATTTGTAATTATAATCGTTATTATGAACCTATAAGTACTAGATTCGTCATTAATTCCAGTTAAATATTCTGATTGTTCTACTTACAGGAGATGTGTCTAGAATGGTTACGTTGGCTTGGTTGTTGGATTTCAAAAAGGCTATATGCCGAAATGGTCATGCCTCATAACTGTCTTGCCTGGATGATCATTATTTGATAGCCATGTAAGTTTATTTCGAATTAGTGAAGAATCTAACTTCTATTAGGTCGTCGTAGATATTACTAAGTTATAGTATTATATGTTAATACTTGAAAGACGCGTTGCCCATCGGTTGAACCATCCGAAGGATAACTGTTGATCGTTTGAGTAATTATCCAAGTGAGTTTTCTCACTATATTATGTGCTCCAGTATATATGCTCTGTATGATAAGATGTAGTTGCCATGTATTGTGTAATTAGGATAGTTCCGTTAGTTGCGTGTAGTGTTGGATTGTTGTCTATTTTATATATATATATATATATATATATATATATATATATATATATATGTGTGTGTGTGTGTATGTGTTTTGATATACTATGTGGGGAGTTAAGGGCAGCCCAACTTCGTTCTGAAGGCCAATAGACTCGGACGGACTAGCTTTATGCTAAAGGAAAAAGTAGCAGAACAACTTTATGCTGAAGGCAAAGGGGCGGACCAACTTCATGATGAAGGCCATTATATGTTCTATTGGTGGATCAACAAAGAGGTCGTGAGCCATTATGTGTATGGATTGTATATCTACTATGGTATATGGCATTTTGGGGAACTCAATAAGCTTCGTGCTTACCGAGTTGATTATAAATATTTTTCAAGTACCTCATTGGTGTAACATCCCGGAAATTCAGAAATATAGTTGAAGGGCTAAAGTGTAAATAAGAAGGTCGACTCGGCGAGTCGATGGGTAGACTCGGCGAGTCGAGTCGCGTTTCGGGTCGTGTGTTAAGTGACCAACTCGACGAGTCGCATAGGTGGACTCGTCGAGTTGGTGTTGTATGGAGAAAACCCTAATCCCGGGAGTTGTGCCCTATATAAAGAACATAACACCTCTTTACCTTCCCTTTGAGTTCCAGAAACCCTAGATTCGTGTGAGCTTTCCTTGGTGAGAGATTAGAGCCTTGGAGGAGGGAATCTTGGAAGGAAATTGAAGAGAAAGAAGATTGGAGCAAGGGGCTTTACAGAGATTTGGTTCATTCTTCAGTTGGAGCTTTCTTTTGAGGTAATAATCTATTGCTTAAGCTCCTTGATCCTTTGTTGCTTGAGTTTTGGGGCATTTCTAGAGTTATTTCGGGTTTGGAGGTTGGATCTGAGGTTGCTACCTCATATCTGGACTTGAGATGGTCCAGAAGATCATAAAGTCCCTGTTTTTGAGTTATGGGTGAAGCTTTCTTGTCCCAAACCCTAGCCTAGAGTGTGTATGGCTTAGATCTCTTTGGATTCACGTAAAGTTTGCCACTTTACATGATGGGTGGCTTGTAGGAGAGTAGATCTATGGATTGGAGCCCATGTATGGCTTGGAAAGCCTCTGTATGGATTGAGAACTAGAGATACTCAGCGAGTCACATGGGTGAACTCGACGAGTTGGAAGAACAACTCGGCGAGTATGTTGAATGTTGCCTTGGACTCGGCGAGTCTGTTCTTGGACTCGACGAGTCTGGTCGTGGAGTCCTAACCTTTTTGGGTTGAGCTGTGAATCAGTGAGTCGAGGGACGACTCGGTGAGTTGAGTGAGAAAGGACTCAAAGTTTGTTGGACTCGGCGAGTCTTGGGGTGACTCGGCGAGTTGAGTCATGGATTGGGAGTTCTGAGTATAGGGACTCGACGAGTCAGCGGGTTAACTCGGCGAGTAGAGGCAGTCAGGAAGGTTGACTTTGACTTTGACCAAGAGTTGACCAGTTGACTTCCAGGGGTATTTTGGTAATTGTTGGCATTTATTTTGAGTTCAGTGGTTTGGTGTTAGCTAGTGGTGGAGATCGTGTCAGTGGTCGGAGCAGCTCGGTCTTATCTTTTCAGTCAGCAGTTGCGAGGTGAGTTATCCTCACTATATCGACAGGGTCTACGGCACCAAGGCCGACCCTTTATCGGATTGTAATCCGGGTATCGTTGTTATGTTATTGCTATGTTTGCATCCTGGTAGTTAGGATGGTATATGTTAGAGACCTGGTTAAGGTCGGTATCCTGATATATAGGATGATGCTATGCTAGTGACCGGTTAGGTCGATATCCTGGTTAGGATGATGTTATGTTATGTGATTTGCTAGATCGGTTTGATTGGATGTGAATTGTCATATGATTGAATGTTTATGTGCACATGGTTGTTGGACTGGGGTTGGGTTTAGGCGGTACCTGCTTTGTGCTGTAGGCCAACATACCCAGGGCGGACCGGTTATCCCGAAGGCCCAATGAGTGGTCCGGATAGGCTGTAGGCCCCAAGAGGGCGGACCAGACATGCCGAGGCTCGGAGAGTGGACCAGGCCGACTGAAGGCCCGGTGCGGGCGGACCAGTCATACTGTAGACTCAGAGAGTGGACCAGGTGGATTGAAGGCCCGGTGCGGGCGGACCAATCACACTGTAGACTCGATGTATATGGCTAGACTTGGAGGGTGGACCAGGAGGACTGAAGGCCTGGTACGGCGGACCATTCACACAATAGACCCGAAGTGCATGGATATTATGTGATCTGTTATGATATGACATGTTATGTGTATGTTATATGTGGTTGGTATTTTGGGGGTATGTCACTAAGCTTTCGGGCTTACAGTTGTGTTTTAAATGTTTCAGGTACTTCAGGAGACCGTGGCAAGGCAAATGCATGATCGTACCGCTCCTCATGTTTATGTTTTACGATATGGTTCTGGGAATACTCTGATAATAATTGTATTGAAAACCTTTTTGTAATAACTTAATGAAATTGGTTTTAAATTGGTCGGAATTTTTAGAGCGTTACAATTGGTTTGTGAGAAGAACATGGCTCAACTGTACACATGCACATTCGCAACATGTTTTCGCTTAATGTAATTATACTCTGATATATTTGAATAAATAAAAATGAAAATTTTGGGTCGAAAATCGGGACGCTATATTATTTCTTAAGAATTTTAAAGAACCCAAGTTTTGAAATCTACTCTAGAGTTAATAGAGCCACTTGTACTCAACCAATGGTTTGCATATTAGACACAAGTAGTAATTGAGAGAGCGTTTTGCCATGAGTTTTTACATGTTTTTGTTACGTATTAGGAGAGTAGAGGAGGGAAGATATCATTTTACAAAATAGAGCGGTTGCAAGTCACAGATTATACAAAGTTAAGGATGAAAGATGAAGATGTGAAAATGATATTTTACAAAGTTGAAGGCGGAGGGGCTGAAAGTGATATTTAAAAAAGTAAAGGGATGAAAAATATTATTTTACAAAATAAAGGTGTTAAAAGTATCGGATTATACAAAGTTGAGGGATTAAAGTTACACTTTACACATTGACGTACTTGTACATTGTACATTAACAATTGTAGTGTTAGCTACAATGTTTTTTTTTTTTTTTAATTTTTTTTTAATTTTTTTTACAGGATGAAAGTAACATTCTAAAAAAGAGAATGGTTGAAAATGCCTTTTACAACATAGTGCAGGGAAAATCGTATTTATACGGAAGTTTAGAAAACAAAGGGGTGAAGGTGATATTTTAAAATTTTAAAGGTGGAGCGGGTGAAAATGATATTTTAAAAAGCAAGGAATGAAAAATATCATTTTAGAAAATAGAGGGGTTGAAAATGATGTATTATACAGAGTTAGGGGATTAAAATTGCACTTTACGCATTGATATATTTGTACATTCTGCATTACCACTTACTATTAGCTACAATGAACTTTGCGGGATAGGGGATAAACACAAAAGTTTAAAAAATGAAGGGTGAAAATGATATTTTATAAAGTTGAAGTTGGAGGTGGTGAAAGTGATATTTTAAAAAAGTAAGGGGATGAAAAATATCATTTTACAAAATTGAGGGGTTACCACTTTTACTATTAGCCCCAATGAATTTTACGCGAACGAGGATAAACAAAAAAGTTTAGGAAATGAAGGGGTGAAAGTGACATTTTAGAAAGTTGAAGGTGGAGGGGGTGAAAATGATATTTAAAAAAATAAAGGGATTAAAAATATCATGTTAAAAGTAGAGGGTTGCAAGTGGTGTATTATACAAAATATAGATTGCAAATGACGGATTATACAAAGTTGAGGAATTGAACTTGAACTTCCCGCGTTAAACAATTGTACATTATGAATCAAGCCATGTACTTTTAAGTTTTAATTATGTAGCTCACAAATGAGAATTTGGGTTTTGTATATATTTATAACTAGAAATTGTCCACACCCCCTCCGCGAGGGACGCAATGGGAGGTTTTGTATAATGCCAAAAGTGTAAGGAACAAACCTAAAAATATACAAAAGTAATGTGACAAAATTGTTAAAGAAAAAACTGTAGGGATGAAATATGACAATATATTGAAGGGGTGTGCGTGTGGAAGGGGGTGGTAATTTGCAAATTTCTTATTAGCCAGGGACTATTATAGGATTTTCTTAAAATAAATGGATTGTTTCTATAAAAAAATACACAAAGACTTTTTTCTACAAATTACAGGTACAATTTTTGTATTTTAATTTTTATATAGGAGTCATACCTGCCAACATAAAAAAATATTAAACATATATGGATTGTTTTTGTAAAACAAATACAGAGACTTTTTCTGTAAATTAAAAAGTTATAGGGGCTAAATTTGCCAAAATTCAAAACAATTGTGTTAAAACTCCAAAATTAAAAAACTTTATGGCAAATGTCTTAAAGTGGCGGAAGATGGTGGCAAAACTTCAAAACCAAAAGAAATCACTATAAGAACTTTGCTTTTAATATATAGTATAATATGAGATAAAAAAAACACATCAAAGCTAGGCAAAGCCAACAAGTGATCATGCCCCACAAGACCTCTTTTTCTTGTCAGAATGCCTAATTTCAAAACATTATTTATTGATATTATTAATAAAAAAATGTCGATGACTATTAGGAATCGGGATTCAATGAAAGAAGCCTAATTATTATTTCAAATCTTGGGGTAAATCCACAGTGGAATCATAGAAGTCTCTTGTATAACAATATTGATAAAGTTTAATCACTAGCATATGCGAAAGTACATGCAACACATACGTAGTTCTGTGACAAGCTTTTTTCCGAACGTGTTTATTTTTGAACGGCTGAATAAATTTATAAAAAGTCCATAGTAAGGAGCTACGACTAAACGAGACAATTAGATCAAAATGTTTAAAATAGGATTTTGGAGCCATAAATTTCAAGAAATACATAATTTATATTTTCGGTGAACAACACAATTAAAAGAAAAAACAACAATATGATCGAATACACAGTTGTTTTTAAAGTTCCAAACAGTCCACCAAGTTGTGTTAAAAATAGCCTCAACACCATTCTTTTACTAGAGGACAAATGCATCACATCCAAAAAAGACTTGAAACCTCCAACCAATGTCAACAAAAAACTATCATTATCACACAGTCGAATCAGGTTCTGCATCAAAGTGTTTGCTACCATACACTCCACAAATAAATGATCAACTGTCTCAACTTGATCTATACATATATGACAAAGAGAGCTTGAAATATGAACCCTTCTAAGAAGCAAGTTATCTTTAGTGGGAAGCCGATTCAAGGAAAGTCTCCAACTAAAAAGATTTATTTTAATAGGGAGTAATTTATTACACCTTGTTTCCTCCGCACCATGAGACAAAGAAAAATCATAAATTACAAACCTTGTGTCTTTAATGGAAAAGTCAACATTATTAGCAATATCCCTTACCCAAACATCTTTATTGCTAGTAAATGTAACATTATCCAAATCTTTTAACAAAGCTGAGAGGTGTACAGACTGAGCTAGAATGAAGATTCAAAATTGAATCCACAACAGAAGACTAAACACCTTTAACCGATAAACGTTTACAAAGATTGAACCCTGCATTGTGACCATGAATAGATCTAATAACTTGAACCTATAACGCTTTTGAGTTGTTGACCATCCTCCATCTCGATTTTAACAACAACACTTCATTAAAAGCCCTCAAGCTTCCTACCCCAACCCTCCATTAATTTTAGATGCTAAAATTAGCTTCCATTTAACCCATGAAATGCGTTTTTCATCTTGATCCCCCCCTCCCTAAAAATAAAAATTTAGCTTTAGAAGATTCGAGAACCTTAGTGTTAATGTATCCCACTAGTAATATGTTAAAGATAACGAGTTCGTTACCTAAGAGCGACCTAGTCAAAGGTCGCTGCTCGACAAGTGCTATGCTCGGTCCCTCGCTTCTGTTTCCTCGCACTCATATCTTGATGTTCTAGCGCCAAGGCCAAGCCAAGAACGAGAAGCTTCGGTCTACAACAAGACAAAATAGTACCAAACGCCTCCCAAAGCATAAGGTGTATCTCTTAGCATGTTGCCCTATGGTAGTTCTACACTAATAACGAGCAACCGCTAGTGGTGCATGATCCGCCAATAGGACGCCTCCACGTCCTGTCGGCTCAGAAAGGACAAAAGGTATTGTCCGAGGTTTGTCCCGCAACAACAGGCATAAAAAGAACCCTTCTCATCCAAGAGAAGTGATCACCGCTTTCTCCATCTCAAGATAAACCCTAATTCCCTCTTTTAGATACTGACTAGACCGTCGGAGCTTCGTTTCGGGATCCCCTCCCGGACGACGATTGACATCTATTCTTTCTTTGTTGTAATTCTTAGGCTTAACCCAAACAAGACATCCAGTGACAGTGTTAAGTTCCGGTGGCATATCACAACATCTGGCGTCATCCTGACATGTACTTAGTGCTACACAACCTGTAAAATGACACTAGACTTTGGCAATGACGGATGGTGGACTCGTGATGCCGGACGGTGGTGAAATCAGCCCAGCCAGACCCATGTTGTCCCTCAGCGGAACTGGTTCATCTACACCAGAGGGGCACATATCTACTCAAACACCAGTGACGCTGACAGCCAGTTCCACGACATAATTCATAACTAATCTATGACACCCGTCGTTGATAGTTTCGTTTCTATTACTTCTTTTCATAGTTTATTTTTAGTTAAAACCATCTCATTTTAGTTAATCTTCATGCATATTTTCTCTTTTTGTTATTTTTCTCCTTTACCGGGTGATTTCCAGTCTTTTGAGCTTATTTACAAGATTTATCAAAAACTTTTTATTATTGGAGGCGTGGAAGGAATGCGGGATTGCTGGAGGCTTGTAATTTGTTCATGAACTTGAAGTGGTGCAATTGGGCTTGGTGTCAACATAACAAGAAAGCGCGTCAAACTTAAATTTCGGGCGGGACGACGAGAATTCGAGCTATAGAAGATTAAAGGAGCACTGGGCCATCATTGGAGGCTTTGGAATAGCACAATTAGGCTACCAAGAATTATGCATGTGGGCTGGAGCATAAGTTAGAAGATTGGGTTGGATTGCATTTTTAATGGGCCAAGGAATGCATTCAGCGTGACCCATGCGGTCCGCGTGGAACCATATGCGGTCCGCATGAATAGTGGTGATGTGAACCTGGGTTTTGACTTGTTGACTCTATTTGTGGAAGGTTAGTGGGTGGCTTTTGGCAAATTTTTGAATCCGAAAATGAGCCCCCTTTTACTGGAGATTTGAAACCTTTTTGCAACATGAACACTTTGAAGAAGAACTCCATTTTGCTCTCAATAAGGTTTTGGAAGAATTGGATGATTTAGAAGATTGGTGTAATTTCTTTCCATCTTGCAACTAGAACAATGTTTGGTACCACTAAACTACCTTGTATTTCTTTTATTTTGGCCATGCTTGGCTAAATTCTCATTTGGTTGCTTAGGGTTTAACCCATGGATGATTAGTTGCTTTGAAGACTTATTATTATCTTGTGTTTGAAGTTTATGGAAATGTTTTCTAGCTAAACATCTTGTTATGTTTGTTTATCTTTGATCACTAGCTTAGATGAATAAATATTTATTTCTGTTGACTAATTTCTTGGTTAAGTAATGAACCCTCAAATTAGTAAGCAACAAATGGTTTATATGTGTGTTTTCATTTCATTTAGACCATGTGAATGCTTCCTCCATAATGATAATGTAAGCATTTGATTATCTTTTGGGCTTGGTAACTCTTAAAACCTAAAGCTAATTGATTTTCACAAGATTATATGCTTCATTGATTTTGTGACTTTAATTAAGGGAATGTGTTAGACCTCATCTAACCATTTTAATATCTAAGAAGAGTTGAGGTAATTTGTGCTTATGAATTGCTATAGCCAAGTTAAACCAATTCGCAAGTGTTGTTTCTTTTAGCCTGATGATAAGTCAACTATGTCATCCATGTGGTGTATCCCAAAATCAACCAATTTCACTTCGTTGAATCTAATCAAATCTTTTACTTGTTTACTTGTCATATTTACATTCTAGCTAGTTTTAATTTTGTCAAACAATCAAAAAGACCAAACCCCCATTTTTAATTTATTGTCATTTTACAAGTATTTTTACAAAGAGATTTTTCATAGAGTTATAAAATTGAGCAAATCTCTGTGGATTCGATCCCTTTACCACTATACACTATTTTAGTGTGTAATATTTAGGGTTATTAATTTTGTTGGCTTCGACAACCACCAGTCGCCCACCGTAACAGAGCATTGGGTCACAACGACCACCACAAGCGACACCAACCCATCAATCAAAACTAGCTACCAACCAACCTCAACCTCCACCACGATAAACGGGGACGTGTAATTGGTCTCCATGCACTATCTCGCCCTCCTCGCAGCAACCGAAGATGGGCTACCAAATCTCTCCCATTGTGAGCATGCCACACATGCCGCTCTTCGTGCAACAACCGATGTTCAACCCCTACTCCCACCTTCTCCAGGGAACATTACCTCAAGCAGCGCAATCGCAAGGGCACAATTCCCAAACAACACTGGCACAAGGGACGAGCTCGCACACATCGGAGCAGCCGAAGTCAAAAACTCACAATCTCATCAGCTTATGTACGCAAACACATTGCAATCACCATATATCCCACATACGTCTATGTACAATCAATGGTATAACTACGGATACGACCAGGGTACAACAATCCGTACCAGGCCCAACAACTCATGGCATATGACATATTCCCTTTCCCCCAGATGGAAAGCTTAGTGGGAAGCGCCATCTTGACATTCTGCCAAGAGCTCCTACAGTACGAGATACCACATTCAACTATGATACCAAACATACCGAAATACGATGGCACGACCGATCTTGATGAACACATCGACAATTATGAGTGGACGATGACATTGATCAAAATGGATAAGAGGTTTACCTACACGTACTTCCATGTCACATTATCAGGGAACGCAAGTAAGTGGTTCAAAGCGTTGCACCCAGGAAGCATCTAAAGTTTCGAACAACTGTGATACCTCTTTCTCAATAATTTCATGCAACTTAGGAAGGGGAAAGGGGATGAAAACTACATAATGGCATGAAAACAAAATGAGGTCGAATCCAAATGAGCATACTACGACACATTCACCCTCACAACACTCAGCGTCCCAGGCCACGATGAATTCTTCGTTATGGGTGCCTTTGCCCAAGGGCTGCTTCTCGACCCTCTATCCAAAAAGATGCAAGGAACAATGCTAAAGACTAGAGATGAACTTAAGTATTAGGTGGAAAAGTACCTCAAGCAGATCGAGGGCGAAGAACGAAAAGAAGCCAACCTTAAATTTGTGGCAAGCGCATACTTAAAACAGGAGGAAGCAAGATCCCTCTCTAGCCCCAACCACTAGGAAACATAGTCGACACTCGAGGCACCCATCTCGCAAATTCCATCCGTTTGACAAGGATGACCCCCGGAGTAGTACGACCGAGGTGCATGTTGTTGAAAAAACACTGTTGAAGCCAAACAAAGAAAAAAGAGAAATATTGTGAATACCACAAGAGCAAGACACACGATACATGTGAATGCACAGTACTGAAAAAAGAAATGGAGGAAAAATAGCTGACGGGCGACCTCGCGGAGGTTGCAAAACACCTGAGGTCCAAGTTCGAAGCTGACCAAAAAGAGGTTTGAGCTTGCGAGGATACTGACAAGCACCTAGATAATAAGGAAGAAATCTTCACCATCACGAGACCCCACGAGGGGAGAGAGCGCCAGGAAATAGACGACAATATTGAGGCACTACGTAAAAACATCTTTAATGTTAACTTCTCATCAAAAGACCCGCAAATGATCAACTGAAACCCCATGGATCCACTTGTGATAACTGCCTACGTACACAAAAAGCAAACCTATCGAGTACTAATCGAAAATGACAATAACACCAACATTCTTTACGAGCACTATTTCTGCCATCTCCCAGCCCCCTAGAAAGAATGTCTAAAACCCCCCAACCACAGGTCCTCTCGTCGGGCTCACGGGACATCTGTTATGGTCGATAGGCACCATAAACCTATTGGGTTTTGAGCGCTATAACACACGTATGGTGCACATGCAACCATAGATGTTTTGGATCTAAGTTTTCTCTAATTATACATGCAATTTCATTTTTCCAAAGCACACACCCTAACTAGAATAAAATTGAAGATATACAACATAAAACCAAGTTAGATGAATACCTCTTAGTGTAGCTTGTAGTTCTTGGCCTTTAAAAGCTTTAGCAGCTCAAATGTGATGCCTCTAATGTGTCATAAACTCCAAATTCAAGAGGAGGCTTATGAGAAGTGGCTAGATAGCACAAAATCGGTTATGGCTCTTCACAAGAATGCATGGGGTTGATTTTAGGGTTAATGGGTTGCTTTTATAGTGTGGTAAAGACTATGGTTTCATCCATGCAAACCCTAATTCACCATGACCCTTCATATTTCTTAGGCCCTTTGGGTTTAAAACTTCATGGACTATCATATAGGTTTAGTCCATCCTAATAAACCATGGATCATTAGCCCACACTATAAGTATTAATGATTTACATAATCAGTCCCCATAAATTTAATCAGTCTCTTTTGATCACTAAATTAATTCCAAATTAATTCTTGATCAATACTAATTAAATAATATGATTTCTCAATTAATATATTATATTTATAATATATTAATAAATCATAAATAACCTCTTCTCAAAAGTCCATCGTATCAAATTGCTCTGGTGAAGGCAACCCAAAAGGACCATGCTACTATCAGGTCAAGTACATACCAATTATAGTTATGGGCTTAGACACCTAATCCAACAGTCTCCCACTTGGATAAGTCTAATAACTATAACTGCCAATGCAACTTCAAAATCCAATTAGCAATCGTAGCTCTCAAAATCCGCTGTCGAACTCTGACCCAGTCAGTGACACGTCCTTTAGATAAGGGATCGTATAATCCTCTGTTCTACAAGATATCATGTGGGCAAAGACATGGAATAAGGTCATACTTATTGTCCAACAGTTTGTTTCCCGATTTCTAATTTGTTTGAAATAGAACTTAATTGAACACATCAATTGAGTCCTGACCGTGCCTGACACATAAGCCAAAAAAAATCACCGAGGGGCCCAAGATATCACTTTTAATCCTCTTAGGATAAAAGGAATAGATAAACTTTGACTTATATGCTTGTACTAACTGTTGGGTTTTAGGTACTATAACACTGCTATGGTGCACATACAACCCTAATAGCTTTAGATCTAACTTTTCTCTAGTTATACATGCAATAAAAATTTCCAAAGCTTGAAACCTACCACTAGCATACAATATTGATATTTGAATCATGAAAACTAATTAGAATATTATCTCTTGTTGTAGCTTGTTGAATTTGCCTTTAAGAGATTAGCACCCCAAGTGTTGTGCCTCAAACAAGTCACAAACATCATGAACAATTGGAGAACAAATGAGAGAGAGAGAGAGAGAGAGTTAGACACCAAAATCGTCCATATGCATGTAATTTCACTCTTAGGTCCAATTTTGGCTAAAGAGGTTACACATATATAGTTTAGAATTCCTAAGGTTTAACTTGTAAACCCTATTCCATTTACTTAATCCTTTAAGCAATCCAATAATCCATATGATGGGCCTTATGGACTAACTCTTCATGGACTTCCACATAGAATTAGTCCATCCTAATCAATATGGATCATTGGTTCAAACTATAAATATTACTGATTGACTTAACCAGTCCCCATTAATTTAATTAGTCTATTTTGATCACTAAATTAATTCCAAATTAATTCTTGATCAATATTAATTAAATAATATGATTTCTCAATTAATATATTATACTTATAATATATTAATAAATCACAAATAACCTCTTACACAAATATCCATCCTATCAAATTGTCCTGATGAAGGCAACCCGAAATGGACCATGCTACTATCGGGTCAAGTACATACCAATTATAGGTATGGGCTTAGACACCTAATCCAACACTAACTACTCGTTAAATCATATACAAAAATACATTTTATAACATCAAGTTACTGATGCGTTTTCATACCATCAATGCATAATCAACTCGTAGTCAACAACTCATATATCTTGGTTTGAAGACTATATGATATTATTGTCTCACAATCACCCGTGATAAATTCCATGAAGTGATTCATGTGAGCGTGGGTTTAATCCAATACTAAAATCTTATTTCAAGAACACTCATGAATATTGTAGCATACTTTTCCTATATTTAACACCTTAGACAATCTACAAGCCAATTCATGATAGTCTAGCCTCATAACCTACTCCCAAAGTATGATCGATTGTGGATATTTTGAATAATCTTATTATTCCGGAAGTCAAAACATACAAAAGTGAAACAATAGTAAACAATCGACACATGATAGTAACTTTTACTTATAAACAAAACTCCTTTTATTCAATCATCAAATGTCAATTACATTTTAGCTATTACAAGTTTCTAAATATTTTTTTAAATCACTAAAACTAATATTGTCCATTAGCCCGATACTCTTAGCATGCTGCAAGTGCTTGACCCTACTCAGTCCCTTCGTAATGGGATCTGTTGGGTTACCCTCTAACGATACCCTCTTTACAACGAGGAGTCCTTCTTCTACTTGATGTATTATGAAGTGGTATTTTCTGTCGATATGCCTGGATCTTCCATGATCTCTTGGTTCCTTGGTGAAGGCGATCGCTCCTTCATTATCGCAGAAAATCTCCACATGCTCCTTTATGGATGGTACAACTCCAAGGTCTCCGATGAAGTTTTTCAACCATATCGCCTCCTTCGATGCTTCGCTCGCTGCTATATACTCTAATTCACATGTTGAATCAACTACAGTCTCCTACTTGGAACTTTTCCATGTTACTGCTCCTCCATTTAGGGTAAACACCCAGCCCGACTTAGAGCGTAAATTATCTCTATCGGTCTAAAAACTGGCGTCATAATACCCTGTCACTCTTAAGTCATCACTCCCACCAAGGGTAAGGACCCAGTCCTTAGTCCTGCGTAGGTACTTAAGAATGTTCTTTACTACAGTCTTGTGAGCTCTACCAGGGTTCCCTTGATATCGACTAACCATGCTCAAAGCAAAAGCCACATCAGGGCGAGTACACGTCATAGCATACATGATTGAGCCAACAACGGAGGCATATGGTACTTGAATCATATCCGCTATCTTTTCATCAATTCTCGGACTCTGAGCCTTGCTCGGTTTGGTATTGCTCTGGATAGGTAAGTCACCTTTCTTGGAATTCTCCTTGTTGAAATGTTTCAACACCTTATACAAGTAGGTACTTTGACTAAGTCCTATCAGTCTTCTACTCCTGTTTCTTAATTTACTTATCCCTAGAATGTAAGAAGCTTCCCCAAGGTCCTTCATAGCAAAACACTTCCCAAGCAAGGACTTAACCTCCTGCAAAGTTGGGATGTCATTTCCTATAAGTAGTATGTCATCAACATACAATACCAGAAAGCTAACTATACTCCCACTATCTTTGACATATACACAGGACTCATCTTCGCTTCTCGAAAATCCAAACTCTTTGACTTTCTCATCAAAACAAAGATTCCATCTGCAAGATGCTTGTTTCAATCCATATATGGATTTCTCAAGCTTACACACACTCTATTAGGGTACTTTGCATTGACAAAACGCTCTGGCTGGCACATGTAAACATCTTCAGCCAACTTTCCATTAAGGAAGGCCGTTTTGACATCCATTTTCCATATCTCATAATCATGAAATTGAGCTATGGCTAACATAACCCTAATAGATTTAATCTTCGCTACTGGTGAGAAAGTCTCATCATAGTCAACTCCATGATTTTGAGTAAAGCCCTTCACAACCAGTCGTGCCTTATATGTGTGTACATTCCCATCCATGTCGGTCTTCTTCTTGAAGATCCATTTGCACCCGAATGTCTTGTGACCTGGTACATTGTCAACCAAGTTCCAAACTTGATTATCATACATGGACTGAATCTCGCTATCCATAACCTCTTTCCAATTTGTAGACTCAGGGCCTGCCATGGCTTCCTTGTAGTTAGATGGCTCCTCCAAATTTACCAGTGTGCTATCACTGATAAACGTATCACCTTCAATAGTAATATGGAAACCATAAAACTCAGGTGCCATTCTAACTCGAGAGGAACGTCGAAGAGGTAATGACTCGTCAATAGGTTCAATAGGAGTTTGCTCCTCGGGTTGAGTGTGAGTGTTTGAGGTTCCTTCATCACTTAATTGTTGAAGCTCTTCAAGGGCAATTTTCCTCCCACTGTCCTCTTGGCATATGGGTTCTTTCTCTCTCTTGGAAAACCCCTCTCCTCACAACGAATACAACATTGTCACTTGGTCTATAGAAGAGATATCCAAAAGACTTTTGCGGGTAGCCAGTGAAAATACATCGCTCACTACGAGGTTCGAGCTTGTCGTGAGTCTCTCGTCTTACGAAAGCCTTGCAACCCCAAACCTTGATATATGCTAACGAGGGAACCATCCATGTCCACATCTCGTGAGGTGTTTTGGAATTTCCTTATGTTGGATCATTTCAACATAACATTCATATATATCCTTGACTAAAAATATCACAATCTAAGCTTTTATAGGAAAACAACTTTCCAAACCCTGCAACTTTGCGAATTGAAACTTTTTTTTTTCTATAATTAACATTGCTAACTCTCAACACTTAATGTAATAATTGTTCTCATACTAGCATAATAATTACATTCTTATTAGCATACCACTTATGCTCCCACTAGCTTTGAGCCTTTGACATGTATTCAGAAATCAGCTGGACTTCTAGAAATCAATACGTACTGAATTTCTTTCCAAAGTTCAGATTTTTGATAGGAGATGCTTCGACAAGCCTTTATCTTAGCTCATACACGTTTTATAAGAAATCTCATATGTGTGTGTCTAAACTATTTCATTACTTACAGCAATAAGTTTCAAATGTTCGGACTAATTGCCATTTCTCACAATTCGAACTATGAAGAGGGATGTCGTAATCATAATCGAATTTGAGAATGCAATTAACCCAAATGCTATCTCATCAAAATCTTCTTAGTGAAAGTGTTTCCTCGCACTCATTTTGATGAAATGGAGAGAAACCTTACGTCACTTAGATTTTATGGTGTATGTGTTCCTATTCATACGAATCTATTATTATCGTAAGACAAGGTCTATGACATATTCAAACTCATATGAATTGAACTTGTTCACTTATTTTCTTGCCACTTGGCAGCATAAGGGCCTACCATGTCTTCCAAGTTGTTGAGCAGATCACCCTTACTGATTAATGAGCTTTCACCGATCAAGGTGCTTTGCCTTATGCAATCAATCATAAACTCATAGAACTCACATGCATAGTCATATTTAATTGGAATGGGCACAAAAACAAGAATATGTCAACACGATAGGTTAAAAACCTCAAGTCATGAACTAGTGATAAACAATAGGTTTTATTCTTGATTAGGTCTTGAAACTATTCAAGATCTTTAAGACTCCCACTGTCCTCTTGACATATAAGATTCTTTTGTCAAGAACCATTCCTTGACAAATAAATATTCATGAGTTAGTGTGGATTCTTATCAAGAATAACACTTCACAGAATTGGTCTTAGTTGGTCTTTGTTTTTATCCAAAACATCACAACTACCAATTTCAATATGTTATAACCTACTTAAGATATGTCACTCATGTTACAATCTTGGAGTATGACTCTAAGTCTTGATTTTGGAACGAAGTATGATTCACCTTAATTGATTTAACCATTTCAACAATTCCCGATTCCTCTTCTTAGTCATACAAATTCACTAAGGTGTCCTTAGAGGATCAATTGTGATATGAATTTCATAATCATTAAGATGATCATAAAACATGATACTAAAGTATTATCCTTTCCTTTCAGATTGGAGAAACTTTTAATCTTTCCGCATGTTTGATTCTTTTTATTTGTTTTTCTCTACATTGAAACTTTTTCAATGATTCAGAATCACACTTAATCTTGTAAGCATAACCATATTTACCAAACTTTTAGTAAATCATAACGAATAGTCTCATTGTTCTTTGTGATGGACCTGACCAGTGCACAATGATGTGTACTAGATCCCTTAGTCATTCACTTGACTCACATATACATGTAAACAAGGAATTAGTCTTAATTTCCCAAAGATTAAGGTTCTCATTCATCATACAATACAATTTGCATGATTCCAAGTTTTTGTCCGAATGAAACTTGGTTGATGAGAATCTTTCCTTATTTGGTAAATCTTGACACTACCACAAAAGAAAGAATCAAATCCATTTTCTAATATTGCTAAAATTAGAAACATACAAACATCAAATTTTCACAAATGCCATTGTAAGGAAATATAAAATAAGATAAAATCAAAATTTTTCTTTATTTATAAAAATTGCGGAAAAGTTTGTCCTTAAAATGCAATTAGAAATGAAAACTATGTTACTAAATATTCCTAAGCAATCAATCATAACTCTTAAGTAGCAACTCAAAATCTAATCATCGAACCATGCGATCGAAATCCATCTCTTCGCGATCAGACTCAACTCACTCTTCCTTTAAGCTTCTTTCGATTCAACAAAAACATCAAAATGTAATATTATCATATCATGTATTAAGAATCTATAAATATGAACTTAATAGAGTTAGATAGTGGACTTATCTAAAGAAAATTCAAACACTCTGACTTTACCATCCTTGTGGTCCTTCAGGTAGATAAGGAAGCTTCGCAACCAATGCCCCCGTCTCTTGGCAATAGAAACAAACATACTCTTTTGGAATGACACATGGAACAATCTCAGACTTATCCTTTCTCTTTACCATTTGGTGTAATGGTTCGACCATGGCTGATCCCTTTCCATTGGGAAGAGAAGACTTTCTGGACTTCCAATGTTCTTATTGTCAATGTCCATGGAAGTTGGGGAAGTAGATCTTCCAATCAAATTTGCATTACCAGTGCGCTAAATCATTTCTGATTCAACAGTAATTAGCAAATAGGTAAGATCAATAAGGGTCACGTTGCGATCCGTCATATGGTAATCTCTAATGAACTCACTATATGACTTAGGAAGTGATTGAAGAACCAAGTCAATAACCAACTTCCTCGAGGCAACGACACCTAAAATTCCCAACCTATCAATGTGTGACTTCATCTCCAAGACATGTGCACACACAAACTTTCCATCTTCATGTTTGCTTGTCAAAAGGGCTTGAGTGACCTTGAAATTTTCAAGTCGATGAAATTGTGGATTACGGAGAATAATTGGAGGAGTTGGAGGAAGTGAAGTATGATATTATGGAATATCATCTTCATGTGGAAAGCTTTTTCCAAAGGATTCGGGAAGACCATAGTTGTCAGTAATAGACATCTATAAGGGAGAAATTCAAGTTAGTTGATTTAAGTCCTTAATATAACACCAAAAATGAAATATTAAGGCTAGGACGCAACACAATAATTTACAATTCGGAAGAGAGATGTCGTAATCCAATTGTAAAATATTTGAAGGTAGGTAAATTACGATTTACCAATTTCCACCATGAAAAATGAAAATGAATATTAGGTTTTAAATGAATTGAAATTCCTAGATTCTTTGAGATTCATTGAATTTATTCAATGGCATGTTTAATCACGATTGTGCCCTTCAAGTTTGTGACTAGGATACCGAGGATCACAAATAAGGTGTGAATAACTATGAAAATTAGCTTGGTACTCTCAATGTTACATATTACCTAATCAATGTGCCGGTTAACCACACACGCTCCATTGATCCATGTTTAACATCAAGCTACCCTTTGCCACTATTGCTAGTCCCAAATTAGTGTGCCGGTTAACCATACACGCTCCACTAACGACTTAGCAAGGTGCAAAGTGCAATTTTATGGAATGGCACCAAATTAACATTTTTCCTAGGTAACTAAGATTAGGAATTTATAAATGTTTAGTTACTTAGTATTTCACTATACTTTAAGTGGGAGTTTGATTCCTATCTTACCCGTTCGGCTAACGACCGTCCACCAATCAAGGAAGCAGTGGGTGAGAGTGGACACCTATTAAACTACCATTTTATAGGCAGTGACCTTATACCCCCTTATAGATTGGCTTCGTGAATGAGGTCTACTAACTGTAAGACTGACTTTTTAATTATACATATATAATATATTAAACCTTTAATTTTGTATAGTATAAGAGTGTATTTTACACATTTAAAATACTTGGTGGTTTAATCTGAGTAAATTACTAAAATCGTCCCTGTGGTTTGGTCAAAATTGCACGTTTTGTCCCTAACTTTTTTTTGCACTCGGATCGTCCCTGTGGTTTGCTTTTGTTGCGTTTTTTGTCCCTATGGTTTGGTAAAAGTTGCATGTTTGGTCCCTAACTTTATGTATGTAAAGGACGAAAAATGCAACAAAATCAAACCACAGGGACGAAAAACGCAACAAAATCAAACCACAGGGACGATCCGAGTGCAAAAAAAAGTTAGGGACCAAACGTGCAATTTTGACCAAACCACAGGGACGATTTCAGTAATTTACTCATTAATAAATTATACTCTTAATTTAATTAAACTTAAACCATGTTATTATGGATTTAATAATACTCTTTTAATTAACTATTAATAAAGTCCATAATGGGGTAATTGAACTATTCAAAACATTAAGGTTCTAAATATAAAATTCAAAATTAAAAACTATTTAATTAATTTTTAAGTTATGAAGCCAAGGGTTTTAGAATTCAATGTTTCATAATTTGAGACTTTTCAAATACCAAAACCTGAGGGCAAGTTTCGTAACTCTTGCAAACCTTTGGATTCTATAACTCTATAAAACCTTTTGAGTTCCAAATTTGATGATAAATTTTTTTAACTCCTTACAAAGTTTTGAGTTCCAAAACTTTGATGGAAAATTTGTAACTCTTCAAAACTTTCCATGTTCCATAACTTAAGGGCATGTTATGAAACTCTTCAAAAAACTTTTGATCTCCAAATTTTGTAACCTTTCAAGACTCTTAGAATTCAGAACTTAAGAAGTTAATGGTTTTATGAATGAGACTTTTTAAATCCATAACTTATGGAGGCTTCATAAACTCTTTAGATCAAACTTTTATACTAATAAAATAATCATATCATTTTATCTTTTACTAAATTGACCTAATTCAACTCTTGTAGCAAAATGATTCAAATTTTACAAATAATTAGTTTTTCATCAAATCAGAGGCTAAAGATTTTATCCAACATATATTAGATCTAGGACCTTTGTGTAAAGTTGTTGTCCAAAATGTATTTTGTTTGCATGACATCTAACCTCCCCGAAAGAGTAAAACAAGTGAAAACTAGTAGAAAATGGTGTATGAACTCACCTTTTGTGCTTTCTCTAGAAGATGGCAAGAAATGGTGGGAAATAGGAGGTAAGAATCGAGTGAATTACCAAAATGTCTTGCAAAACACTTTCCAAATAGTCTTGATTTATCTAGAGTGTTTCTTGGAGAGTTTAGAGAGAATGAGAGTGAGTTTGAAGGTGTAAAGAGAGAGGGGGAGGGCCTCTTGGCCGAGTTTTATAGGAGCAAGAGGTGGTGCCTTTTCATTAAAATAATCAAGGTAAGGTTCCTTGATTATTAAAATGAAGTATGGTGTTTTGAATATAAAAATCAATGGTAAGACTTTTCCATTAAAATAATGAAGCATGGTCTTGTGAATATTTAATTCTAGGCATATAGGAAGATTATGATTATGTTGGGATATGGTGGATTATGTAGGACAAGAAGAGACATAATTTGTATTCTTATAGTTTTTACAAAAATCTAGCCCCTTTTTATAAAAGTTTGTCATTTTTATAAAAGTGTGATGGGTTTGGAGAAATTAGTAAGGTTTAATAACTACAAAAAATATTTTTATTTAATATTATTAACAGTTTTATTAACACCTTATGATTAAATTGGTTTTCTCAAATTCGTTGTATAAAATGTGAGCGTTAAACGTGATAACTTTCGTTTTCTTGATGTATGATCTTTATCTAGTAATTAACCGGAATATCAAGCTAAATACTAGATCATGTGATGTTTGCAACTTGTTTACGACTTTGTGAACATGTAAACCTCGTGTCATGAATATTACCCAATACCCGACAATATTTGTGTGTTTTATCGAACGGCTACTTTTCCATAGTTTATTGTTCGCAATTAAAGCGTTTATTCGATAATTTATTCAAAATTGTGCATGTAGTATTATAATATTCAATAATACATTAAGGATGTTACGAAAATCACATTTCGCCTTTTTGACCTAATATACGCACAACTGACTTTGTTGACCCTTGTTGACTTTTTTTGACCAAAATTTGACGAATGTCACAAACATTAAGGTTACAAAGTTCTAGTTTAGATTGTAGCAGATTTGTTAATCAACCTACAAGTGGGATATTGTTAAATTGTTGGATTTTTTCATTATAAAAAATGACATCAAAATGCGTCATGGGCCAATTTTGCCAACGTTTTTTGGGCTTGGCCTTATTGAGAGTTTTAAGTCATAGTATTTATACTCCATAAATTTGTGTAACATAATGTATTATAGTGAATCATTTAACAACAAAAATAATAAAAACTCCCTCTTTTGTTTGCCATGGACATATCCGCTCGTCCTGATTGTGTAAACCATGTAAATTAATTGTGACTTGTTTGTTGTTTTGCATATTATACTTTATTTAAGAAATCATTTATCATTTGTTGAAGTACTTAAATCCTAATAAAGAAAATATAAATGATCATAAATGAATACACATTAAAAACATAAATGAACATAAACAGACATAAATACACATAAACATTCAAATCAAGAACTGTAAAAGTTGATTGCCAACACTTGTGATATATTGGTCATTTGTAGCAATGTCATTTTTGATTTGTAAGATTTAAATCACTCTTAAAAGTTTCACTTTCTCTCTCACCTATTTCTCTCTATATCTCTCTCCCTACCTATCTCTGTATATACTTGTGTGTGTGTGTGTGTGTGTTTGTGTATATATATATATATATGATTATATTCAAATGTGGATGTACATCTAGTGTGCGGACGTGCGGACATTGCTATTCCGTGAGAATGACTAAGAAAATATGTTGTTTGATAATGTGAATACGTTCAACCTCACATAACTATTGTCATTATCACCTCGTAAGCAAAGCAAATATGTCTCGCACTCAACGATTGGTCTGGACTCCACCTACATATCACAATCATCTCTAATTAACACTTTATAATAATCACACTAAAGATGTTAGGCTAATCCCTTTTCTAACTCCAGGAAAGGGTGAAAGACCATTTTACCCCTCCATGGTCCCCATATCCATCACTGGACCAAACCCTAAAAGTTAATGGAAGTCAACACTTGAGTCAACAGTCCATGTTGACCCAACTCTTCGAGTTCCTCCTGTTCTCTAGAGAATCGGGAAAACTCCAACTCAACTCGTCGAGTTGTCTCATCAATTCGCCGAGTTATAGCACGTCCAGACTATCGGGGAAAACCCTAACCGAATCGTCGAGTTAGCTCATCCACTCGTCGAGTCCCTTAATTCCAATTTTCATTCAGACGATTTTAAGCAGAACTAAAGCCTCATACTCTAGATCTAGCTTCCCAAGGCTGAAATACCATTTAAAACTGCAAGCTTTACGTCCATCCATGGCACCTAGGGCTCAAAGTGCTGAAACAAGGCTCTATGGAGGGCTTAATGCATAAAACTTGGCCAATAGCTTGATAAAGCTTGAATCTTTAGGCCCAAGGGACCTCATACTGCCCAGATCTGAAGTTTCAACATCATGTCATGCTCAAACAACTCAAAGGCTAAAAAAGGAAGATGGAGATGGCCACAAACTCCCTAAAGCATATATCTAACCAAACAATGATCAAGGTGATAGCCTTTTACCTCCAACAAGCAGCTAGCACTGAAAGAACACCGGATCCAGAGGCTTCTTCACGTTCCAAACCTTATTTTCTTCTTTCTCATTCCAAGATTGCACCAAATCACACACTTTTAGTCTCTCTCTCTCTCTCATACACACATAGATGATACCAACTCATTTAGGGTTTCTCTCAGGGTGTTAAAGTGATAAGGGAGGCAGAAATGAAGGCTTAAGGTCCTTTAAATATGACACAAACCCTGAAAATTAGGGTTTTCATACTCAGCTCCTACTCGTCGAGTTGGGGTCCACCAACTTGTCGACTAGACTCTAAAAATCACGCGTGTGTCTCTAATTCTACTCGGCGAGTTGGGGCCTCCAACTCGTCGAGTTGCCCTAACAAAAATGAATACATCTTAATTATATATAGTACATGGGAGTCGAAATGTTACAATAAAAATGAGTAAAAAACGATACGTGAAAACAAAGATGAATTAAGAATTAATGAGAATGCATGATAATGACGATAGTTGTGTGAGGTTGAACATATTCACATTACCAAACAACTTATTATCTTAGTCATTCTCATAGAATTGCACCGTCCACACAATATATGTCATCCACATTTTAATCTAGCCCTATATATATATAGTAACACTTGAATTTGGTATGTTTCATATTTAGCCTCTTTATTTAAAAAGTTTGTAAGTTTGGTCCTTAAGCTAGTACACACACACACACACACACACACACACACATATATATATATATATATATATATATATATATATAGTAACACTTGAATTTGGTATGTTTCATATTTAGCCTCTTTATTTAAAAAGTTTGTAAGTTTGGTCCTTAAGCTAGTACACAGGGAGTACAAGGTGGTACGTTTAGCGTACTAGCCCGAAGATGAACGCGCCATTGGTCCACGTACGCTAGGCGTACATTGAGTACGCATGGTGCACATGTAGTTAATGAAACCCGAATTTTTAGGGTTTTGCTCCCTATTTAAGCCTTAAGATACCTCATTTGGTCATGTTTGCCTCCATCTCCCCTTGTCAAAAAATCGAAACCCTAGTGAGTTCTTGAGAGTTTTGAGCCTTAAAGTGTGTTTGTTGGTGCTTTGTGAAGGAGAAGAAGAATTGGACCATTTGGAGTTATGCTTGGAGCTCGAGGATCCAGGATTAGTTCATCATTTGCTAACCTTTTGAGGTAAAAATCTCCCATCTTGCTAATCTATGATGCTAGATCTAGTTATGTTCCATTTCATGCTTTTTGAGTCCTTCGAGTGATTGTTGAGCATCTTGATTCACTCCATAAGTGATTGATGGATGTTTTAGGGTTCTTTTGGTCCCTTTGTCCAAAAAAATGCAAGCTTTGAGGTGTTTATGGACTCATGCATGTGTTAAGACCCTTTGTTAAGTTCTTTTGAGCTATAGAACCCCATTAAGCCAAGCATGCATGTAAAGTTGTCAACTTTACGTAATAAGCCACCTTAAGGAACTTAGATCTCGAAGTTGGGTTGACGTCTTAACCGAATAAGAGCTTAATGATGGAAGTTGGCCAACTGAGGAGTACACTAGGCGTATAAGATGGTACATTGTGCGTATAAGCCCCAGAGCGTGTACGCTAAGCGTACGATCTGAGTACTCCCGACGTACTCAGCAGTGGGCTTCGGAGTTTTGGGCTTTTTGGTATTGGGCCCATGTTGGACCTTAAGAGTCTAGGGCTTTGTTGGGCCGTACGAATTCTCTTTTTGGGTTGATGCTATTTTATTGGACTCTTTTGGTTGAAGGCCCATGAAGGGATTTGGGCCTAATTTAGAAAATTGGGCCATATTTGGGCTTTGGGTTATCATTTTGAAATTTGGGCCTTTTGAATAGTTAGTTTGGGCCTTGGCCTTGGGCCAAGTTAGGTAAAGGGTAAAAAGGTCTTTTACCCTAGTTTGGATTCTTAGTGTGAGTCGGGATCCAATTATTAGTTGGATGTTATTTTGTGATTGATAGCGCGGGGATTATAGCGGGCCAGTAGCCAAAGATTTATATGTGAGATTCAACAGTTTAAGGTGAGTTTCGTCACCGTGTTTAACGGGTCGAAGACACCAATGCCAACTCATGGTTTATTATGTTAGGATGCTAGATGTCTGCATGACTCTTGCAAATGTATGCATTGGTATGTTTGATAAGCGGGGCTCGATATCGGGCGAGACCCGATGATTGTATTGTATGCTATTATCTTTGTGATTATCGCATGTGTTAGTATGATTATATGTTTATATGCTTATACGTGTATTGGGTGGGGCCTGGTGATTGACATATCTATTAACCGAGCAGGGCTCGATGACGGGCAGGGCCCGAGGCCGGGTGGGACTCGATGCCGAGCAGGGCCCGATGAAGGACAGGGGCCCAATATGTGTTTGTTATGTATGGTATGGGGTATTTTGGGGAACTCAGTAAGCTTTGTGCTTACGATTTTCAGTTTATGTTTCAGGTACTTCTGGTTCGAAAGGAAAGAGTCAGAATGATTGTAGAGCTCACATCACCATATTCCGCATTTTGTGATTTACTCTGATATGATATGATGTAGTGACATACTTTGGTCTATCTTGGATGTATGACAATGTTTTGAAATACTGTTTTGTTTAAATTAAAAATGAAATTTTTTGGTCTTATTTTATATATAAGATAAACGAATGAACATAAACGAACAGACACTACAAATTAAACGACATTTAGTGGCATACGTTTTTTGTGACATATTTTTTTATGCCACTATCTTATGCTTTTAGTTGCATATTTTATATGTCACTATAGAATGAACGAATTTAATGGCGTTTAACAAATTATGTCACTAATATTCATATTTATTAGTGGCAAGATAATATAAAAATGCCATTAAAAATATAGATTTTGTGGCATACAACTAATTATTTGCCACTAAAGATTTATTGTAATATTAATTACCGTTCTTTGTGCCAGTAAAAGAAATATGTGTTTTGTTTTCATAATAAAGAACATGAGGTTGATTTCGACATTTTTAACTTAATTTGTAGTCGGTTATGGTATGTTGCATCACAGGATTAGTAATACTAATCCTCAAACTGCCTGATTATTTGAAACTCCCTCTACGAAATCTCGTTTCCCCTTCTCATTACAACCCTAAATCGATCGCCCTAACTTCATCTCCTTGCACAATCATTTTGCTGTCGTCGAGTTCGTCGTCGCCACACCACGATGCCATTCGTCATTGCCTCACCATCACACCGTCATCGTCCAACTCATCGCTGCCACACCATTACATCTATGTCATCGAAGTCGCCATAACTACGCCAACGGGAATGCGGTATATTTGATCCACATCGGCATCACTTTCTCAACAGGTATTTGACGTCTATAATCCTCTTGTATATCGAGTTAAGTTTTAATCTTATGCTCCTCGCTTTCTGTTCATACTCTTATCGCATTTTATTGGACACGATTCAAGCTTATGTCATGGTTATTTATTTCCTTTTATATTGATTGAATATGATGAGGCTTAATTGAATAGAATTCAGCTCTTGTATACTGATTGAATAAGGTTCTGGCTTAATTGAATATGGTTCAGCTCTTGTACACCGATTGTTATGGAGATTTTCTTAAACAAGATTCAACTCTTTCTAGCTTAATTGAGTACAATTTTGTTGTTTGTATATAAAGAAGAAATCAATCACTTCATGTTAACTTGGGTGCAACTTCATATGATCTAATTGGCTTAATACTTAAGCTTTTGCTTTGCGCTTAATCAATAAAACTACATCAAGGGTTAACTAAAATCTCATCACTATAACTTATTGTAAACCACAACACAAGATGATATGTCATTCACAACATATATGTATAAAGCAGGATATTGAATTTATATGTATATGTATGACTGTATGTATGTATCAAGAGATATTGGTGAGTCCCTTTTACACAAAGATTGCCCATTTCTTGAGATATAGCCGAAATTGATATCAATATGGCATATGGAAACAGTTGTATGGAAATCATGATTTATGGTGCATAAAATATTGACATGGTTTTGAAGAAAGAAATCACACATACTGTCATATTGAATCTGTCCAAACATGCAGCTCTGATTTTCTTTATTTTCTAAACATTTTCTTTTTTACCTATGTCATTTTGATGTGTTAAGTATTTCATAGGGACAACTATACATTTGTTTACTTAATCCTCAAAATGGCTTTTTAAGATAAACCAAAAATATATACTTAATGTGTTAAGACAATAACCTTTACCTATTGTTCGTTGTTCATTTTTCAAGATAAAATTTTATATCATATGGGAAACACCAATGGGTTAATCCTGTTCTAGCTAAGGTAAATTTTTACATCTTTTGATCACTTTTTTAAATACGAAAAATAAAAAAAGGATTGCTTGCCGATAATCTTTGAATAATTCATTTTCATTTTTATATTCAGAAAATCAGCATTGCAACTAGCAATCCTATTTCAAGATACACAGTTCGTAAGGTCTTGGCTTCACAAACCTACCAGGTAACCCACAATCATTATAATATTTTGAGAATTTGACTAATTTTCCTTGGTATAACCAAAATTACATGATGGAATTGTTTTGTTAACTAAGGGTAATCTTGGAACATAGAACTTCTTTTGTTGGGCCCCACATTGAGGATGTGAAGAATTGTTCATGGTGGATGATTGACCTTGGTCTCGATCACCTAGTTTACTTCATACTTGTATCAAATAAAAATATACATGAATCTTTATCTATATAGAAGGGTGTAATGATCATTTTCATATTCAAACACTTCGTTGGGTCCAAAACAAAAACAATCTTTGTTTATAAAACACTTTTTTTTTATTTTAGGTTCATTTACAGAGGAAGCTATTGGAAGAGAGGGTGTGACTATGCAATTTGTTCCAGGGAATGCAACTACTAGTAAAGGACTGGAGGTTGTTGTTAGCAACCTTCAATAATACTATAATGGTATATACATTACAATTCACTTTTTCACTTATGATACGTTTATCTTGCTTTTTGATCATGATGATGGTTTGTACAAAATTGGAGAACAGATTGTTGTCTATATTCGATATTGCATCTCATAAAAGAAAACTGTCCACATCTCAGGTACCTAAAGATTATACAGTTAAGCCAATAACTAATTTCTTTATCATTGTGACTTAAAGTGATAAATAAAATAGTTAGTTGCTTATTGCGTGATTTTGAACTTTTTTTCTTTTCTTTATGTCAAGAACTTGACTTTTCTATAAAAGTTTCTTTTGTGAATGCATTTTTTTATTTGTTAAACATCTTTGAGCTCAATGGTGTTCCCCCAGATGAAAATCCATATTTGTTTAATGGTGATTTTGTTGATCATGAGTCTTTTATTATTTTAACTTTATCTCACTAGATTTGTTTTTTTTGCAGTCTATTACAAAGACAATGTCCGAGGGTAACATTCATAGGATAGATGATGAACTTAGAGGTAATCAAAATCACTTGCACTTAATATAAGTTACTCTAACTAGTTTATATAATTATCAACTTTTACTAATGTAGTTTCTGATTTAGGTTTATGGCATGCTAATGACAATATCAATTTTTACTAATGGTGGACAACAAGTGAAGAAGTTGAATATGACATAAAAGTTGCAAGAGATAGGCTTGATAGTGACCACATGGGCGGATCCAATGTAGAGCCCGGGGTAGCCCGGGATACCCCTCAAATTTTTTTCGGTAGTGTAATTCTTTTTAGCAAAATTTCATTTTATATAGTGTATATATATGTTTCCCTTCACTTATAAACCCAAATAAACATGTGGGCTACTGGATAAGGCGCTAGCATATTGAAGTAGAGGTCTAAGGATCAAATCTCCCTCCTTACATGTTCTTTGTTTACCTTTTATTTTTATTTTCCCGGCTATTCTATCTCACATCGCCAAACACATGTAAATTTAGCCAATTTCGTCTATTATATTAACCTATTATCTTCATGCTTCATTTGATATCTACTTGATTCCCACATCGATTCAAGTATCAAAAGATACATCAACTTCATGTTTATATAAGATGACTTTAGGTTATCTAAGGATTCGATTAAGGTTTAGGTTTAAAACCGAAACCGAAGTACCCCGAAAAAAAATTAGGCCATCCGAAATTTTTTTGGGATACCCCTTTACTTTGATCCTGGCTTCGCCACTGGTGACCACTATGGCTTAGTCAAAGTCAAACAAAATATTTTATTAAATATTAGCAGTTTGCAAGGTTGGAAAATCTAATTGTTATGAAAGGAATGGAATGGTTATTCCATTGTAATGAAAAAGCAAATGTTGTTTGTTTCATCATATGAAATGAAATTTTTATTATCTTCTATGTGATGTTATTTAATTAATTAATTTATTTTATATTAGAGATAAAAGTTATGTAGATATAATAGCCTAAATCATTGAATCTCATTAGTATTTTCTAGCATAAATGTGCCACAAAATATTGTTTTGTATTGTGACAAATAAAAAGGTGCCACTAAAAGCTTAAATTGTAACTAAAAGTAGCATGAATTTTTTAATCAAATGATCATTCAACGGCACAAAATATATGCCAGAAAAACTTTTCTTTTACCGTGGCATCTAAAAAAGTGTCACTAAAAGCCTAAAAAACTACAGCGGCAAAAGCAAAAAGTGTCACAAAAAGGTTTTAGTGGGAGCGTTTGTAGTGACATTTATTATATGTGTCGCTAATTCTTTGAGAAACCTTTAGTGGTATTTTTTTTTTGGGTTTTAGTGACACTTTTTGTATGCCACTAAATGATATATTTTTTGTAGTGATAAATTAACAAAACGTTCATGAACATATTTGGTCGGTTAACTAAAACAATAAAAAATCTTAAAATCTTATTCATGTTCGTTTATTTACTAAATAAACAAATATAAACAAACATCCCATTAAATAGTTTGTTAACTGTATAGTTTGTTTACGACCATAGTTATAAATAAGTTATAATGACATAGCTTTCTAAAAACTAATTATTTAAGTGAATAGATGACTTTTATTTTTTGATCATCAAAACAATTGAAAATATTTATTAACCTAAAAATCGTATTAAATAATTAAGGTATTTTAAATAGTAAATCATAACACCCCAAAATATATAACTAATGCATCACATTCTTTTTCAATGCTTTGCTTTTTTAGTTAATTCATATTTCATATTTGTCATGTTAGTTCATATTTGAAACGAATTTGTTTTCTCGGGTTGATATAACTTTTAACCGATTATAAAAACAGAAACTAATCATGGCAGTGTTTTCCTTTGCATGGTGGGTTTTAGTAAATACAACAGTGGTTTGACCACCAATCAAGTGGATTTTAGACCCACCCAGAATTTACGCCACTAAACCTCTTTTTTCATCATTTGTGTCTAATTAAGTTTTGAAATTTAATAATTATAAGCTTGAAATTTCAGTTCCAATTAATTTAATAATTAAACGTAATAATACGATAATGAGACAGCAAACACATGTATAATTGGGTCAAAAATGTATCTTAAGATATTTGAATAATTTTTTTTTTAACCGGCAAATGAAGAATTATATAAAAATAGAGCCCCAACAAGTTGCTAAGGAAAAGTACATCAAAGAAGGAAAGCAAAACAAAAACAGGAGAAATAAAAAGCACGATTACAACCCGATAAAAAGGTTAAGACACCAATCTGACCACCGAATCAAATCACATTTTCCTTTATATTTAACCCAAATGAACAATGTCGACATAATGATATCCATCAATTTCGTCGGTTGCAGCCTTTTGTTATTGAACACTCTATCATTCCGTGACTTCCAAATACTCCACATGGTTCCATAGAAAATTCCCAGCAATCTCCTTTTTTTCTTTGGACAATTCCCCAAATTTGATGCATAATCGAGTGTATCGTGAACCGTGGAAAAGTTTGCAGGCTGAATGTTGCACCATTTTAAGATCCATTTCATTATCGTTTTAGCATAAGAGCATTGAATCAACATATGATCTGATGTTTCTTCTACCTCTCCACAGTGATAACACATTGTGGAGGTTACATTGACACCTCGTTTTGATAAATCGATAGATGTCGGAATGCGCTCCTGTTTTGCTCGCCATATATAAAAGTCGACACCTTGATTGGAATCTCCTTCACCCATTCGAACCTCCCGATATCAACAAAACTACAACTGTCTAATTTTCTCCTTAATGTGTTGACTTGATAATTGCCATTGCTACTGAGAGGGCAAGTCCATTTCAAATCATCACCTTCGTTTGTTGATTGTTTTTCCATTACCATGTTAATTGTGATACCGCATTTATCTAAATCTTTTTTGGAACAAGCGATGTTGTTCCAAACCCCAGGTAAGGTTTTTAAGGATAGTATGTGATCAGGTTTTCCTTGAAGATTGTGAATGCTGGAGATAGCTTTTGCCCATATTGATTCCGGCTCAGAACGAAATCGCCACCACCATTTTACGATCAAAGCCGTATTGAAAGCTTTGATCGAACCGACACCGAGCCCCCCGTCACTTTTGTTAGCAATTATCTTATTCCAAGATACCCAGTGTATCTTGGAATTACCCTCTGAACCGCCCCACAAAAAATTCCTTCTTAGTTTTTCAAGCTTGTCGATTATCCTTGCTGGTGCGACAAAAAGAGACATGAAGTACGTGGGCAAATTTCCCAAGACCGATTTTATGAGTGTAAGCCTTCCTCCGAAAGATAGTCTTGGATTTCCAAATGGTAAGTTTTTTTGAAACCTTTCAATTACCGGTTGCCAATGTTTCTTTAGCCGCATATTGGCGCCAACAGGCACCCCCAGGTAGTTGAATGGGAGATTCGCTGGTTCGCACCCAAGCAGAGTCGCCCAACGAGCAACTTCTTCAAAGTGTGCCCCGACCCCAAAAACTCTCGATTTATTAAAATTGACTTTTAAACCTGATGATACATGGAAGCATCTTAAAATTCTTGCCAAGTTCTTTACATTGTGCTCCATCCATTCACCAATAAATAATGCATCGTCGGCATATAATAAATGTGAGACGGTTGGGCCACCCTTTGGGAGTTGTAGCCCTTGAAAAACGCCATTGTTACAGGCCTCCTTCATTGCAACAGTCAAACCTTCCATTGCTGTAATGAAAAGAAATGGAGAGAGCGGGTCGCCTTGTCGAACTCCCTTGGATGCTATGGATTCCTTTGTGGGGGTTCCATTTATTAGAACCGATGCTTTTGATGACGTAAGACAGCCCTTGATCCAACCCCTCCATTTCTCACCAAAACCCATTTGATACATATTGTTGTCCAGAAATCCCCAATTAACAGAATCAAATGCCTTGTCAAAGTCTACTTTGAATAATAAAAGCTTCTTTTTTGCTTTTTTCGACCATGCATAAATCTCGTTCACTAGTAGAGGTCCGTCTAGTATGTTTCGACCCGCCACATAGGCTGTTTGGACTTCATCAACACATTTTCCCATAACCTGCTTTAGTCTCACCGCGAGAATCTTTGCAATGATCTTGTAAATACACCCAATCAAACTTATTGGACGGTAGTCTTTCAATTGTTGCGGATCCTTGATTTTGGGTAAGAGAGAGATAAATGAGGAGTTACAGGATGAATCAAGTTTCCCATATCTTTCGAAGTACTTCACCACGACTGCAATATCACCAAGTAAGACATCCCAATATTTCTTAATAAACTTGAATGTGAATCCATCTGGGCCCGTGGATTTGTCATTTCCGCATGCCCAAACTGCGCTTTTGATTTCTTGGAGAGAAAAAGGAGATTCCAGATCATGCTTATCCTGTACAGAGATTTTTCGAAACAGATTGCTCTGAAAAGTCGGTCTGACCGGACATGTTTCAAGAAATTTTGATTGAAAGAACCTGAGAGCTTCCACTTTTATCAAGGCCGAATTAGTGCACCAATTACCGTTGATCATGAGACCGTTAATGCGATTTTTTCTATTATTGCTATTAATGAATCCATGGAAAAGCTTTGAATTTTCATCTCCGTCCATCGCCCATCGAATTTTTGATTTCTGTCTAGCATCCATCACAACCATCTTTTCCATTTCAATAATGTCTTTGTAACCAACCCTTCTAGTTTCAATCTCCTCTGCAGATAATACCCTGTTTTCAGCATCCATATCAAGTTTGTGAACCTCATCTTTAAGTCTTTTTAGCTTTGCCTCTTCTTTTGAGTAGTCTGTTCTTCTCCATGCTCGAAGTGCCTCTTTTATATGTTTAAGTTTGGCATTTAAGTACAAGTCTGGGGTACCATAACCAGCAAAATCATTCCAAGCTTTAATGAAGACCTTCTCGAACCCTTCTCTTGACAGCCATGAGTTAAACATTTTGAACGGGGGAGCTCCAAAGTCACACCATGAAGAGGAAAGAAGAATCGGGCAATGGTCAGAAATTTCTCTAGGTAAGGCAGTGACGGTCGCCGATGGAACAAGATCAACGAACTTAGGACAGACGAGGAAACGATCTAACTTGCTCATTTTGAGATCGCCATTTCGAAAATATGTAAATCTATGTCCCCCATTCTCATGTAAATGAGACCGTTTTCATGAATGAAATGGTTGAAGTCTCTAGCCGATCTAGCACAAAAAATAGAGTTAAATCTTTCATCCGAGCGACGCACCACATTAAAGTCACCCAATAATATCCAAATCCCTCCTTTATTTTTCATCATATGTGTTAACTCCACCCATAGAGCTTCTTTATCTGGAATAGATTGCGGCCCATAAACATTAACGAAGATGATTTGTTCCTGAATTCCTACCCAATGACCCACAGTTGCAATGAAATTCCTGTTGGAAATTGATTCTGATTGACTAAACACTCGTGTATCCCACATGTGAAGAAGCCCTCCTGATCTTCCAGTAGCATTGATGCGAGCAGAATCCACCTCTCCAGAACCCCAACACGCCGAAACGTCAATGTTTTCAGCATCATGTAGTTGAGTTTCTTGTAATGCTAAAAAAGAAACCATGTGTTGTGATCGTAATCTTCTAACCCACTTCACCTTGTATTCCTCCCCAATACCTCTGACATTCATGGATAAGAAATTCATTGGAAACGACATTTTCACCGTAATTGCCTAGAATTGCCCCGAGTAAAGGGTTTCTTGCCTCGATATTTGAATAATTATTTAACAATGAAAAATATTGATTGAATTAAAGACAATGTGCCATATAAGTCTATAAAACCATAAATATCCCATCTTCAAACCTAAACTCTCATCCTTCGTCTTCACTTGATTGATAAACAACACCTCATGAGAGTTGGGCCACCATCAATCAAGACTTAATAATTGACTAGTCAAAGTTCCATGGATCCTATGTGGGGTGTTCTTCATGGCCCCCACATGGTTATAATCAACAAAGATGTACACGATATATTATCTAAATAGAATTAAGTTCATAAATCTTTTCTTGGCCAATCAAATCGATTGGTTTAACATTTTGAATATTAAGGAAACAAAACTTTAATCAATAAATTAGTTATTATTTGATCAACCGATTATGTGGGTTGTCATAAATGAACAATTTAGTAAAATATATTTATTTTGGATTATAAAAATGGTGATAGCTGCGTTTCATTCTTTTTCGGAATGGTCGGGCAAAGAAAGCTTAAAGAAGCATCCCACCGACGACAACCACCTTTCACTTTCCCTCCTTTTTCATCATTACCCTCCCTCCAGATTTTAATACCATCCCCAAATCTTCATCACCCAAAAGCAATCTCATTCATATTCATGGGGAACTGCCTCTTTGGAGGGCCATCGGAAGATGATAGAATAATCAAAGTAATCAACTCCGCCGGCGGCATCATGGAGTTCTACGCTCCTGTCACAGCAGAATGCATCACCGACGAGTTCCCCGGCCACGGGATTTTCCGGGGAAACGATCTTTTCTGGAAACCCATTCCCCACACCGAGTTTCTGGTTGCCGGAAACTCCTACTACCTTCTGCCACTCGACAAGAGAAGAGGAATGAAGGTAGGACATGTCAGATCCAACAGCCTCCCGCAAAACACAGCAGCGCCGTACCGGATGTCCTTCGACAGCCGTAGGGTTTTCAAGAGGTCGTACACAGACGCATATTCATCAAGTTCCAGAAATAATGGATGTGGGTTTTGGAAGGTGAAGCTTGTGATAAGCCCTGAACAGCTGTTGGAGATACTGTCACAAGAAGGGCGAACGCAGGAGTTGATCGAGAATGTCAGAACTGTGGCGAAATGTGGAAACGAAGCTGCGGTTTCATGTAATTCCTCTTCGGCGTTATCTGATCAGTGGAGTCTTTGCAGCAGTAGCAGAAATGGTTCCAAGAAAGATGTTGTATTAGAGATGTAATTAATTACTGGATTAATTAAAGTAACAGCCTTTTTTTGTTCTTCATGTAGCTACTTAATTTGTCTCAACTCCTTTAAAGTTGTATGTATGATCGTATAATTATATATGGATTAACATATAATTAACACGACTATTCTTTATAGTACTTGATTTGTTTCAAAAAGCTAGCTGGTTGCTTGTAGAGTTGCCTAAAGTTACATGTGCATAATTGCTCGTGTTCTTCAACTCGTTACCATGGCTTCATATGCATCAAGCCTTCAAGGTTGTGCTTGACATACCATTTCATCTACGGATACAACGAGGTAGAAAAGGAAAGAAGTAGAAGTGAACATGGTTCGGGCCAAACCCGGGCAAAAGTCAGGTCCCAAAAAAAAGCCTGAGCCGGAAAAAAGCCGATTCTGTCACAAAAAGCCGATGTTTCCTGTCAAGTGTGCTACGTTACATTTTATATCGACATGCAGTCCTTTGGGTCTTGGTCTCTTGGATGTAACTTATTTGGGTCTTGGTCTCTTGGATGTAACTTATATGGGCCTCAGTCCATAAGGAGCAACAGGCCAAAAACTATAAGGATGGCCATACGTGTCCTACTGGCCTATTCACATTAATTATTACAAATGAATTGGAGCCCACTTTAACGTACTAACTAATTTATTTTTTTAACATTTTATCAATGTTTTTAAAACCGGACCGGAGATCGAACCGGTCCTCATAAATGTTCGATGGTTCAAGTGGTCCGACTAGTTGGACCAGTCCCAAAAACCGGAAAAACCGGATATATATATATATATATATATATATATATATATATATATATATATATATATATATATATATATATATATATATAATCACGTCAGATTTATCCATATGAAAACAACAAATATGTCTAAAGAGTTCAAATTAAAAAGAAATATGACAGGTTTTATTTCAACAAAATGAATAGAACACAAAAAAGAAAGAATGACAAGAGAAGAAAAGTTGTACAAGTAAAGAGAAGGGAAAGCTATCCCACATCGACGAGCTATAAGAAGTGTGGAGGTCTCCCTCCATTATTTAATATCCTCCTGGTGCTCACGACAATTTGTATTCGAATGGGCTAATTAGACAATCAAATTGGCCCATAGTGACTGAGTTGGTCTCTTATTATTGTGTGTTGTCCAAAGTGTTGAGTTTTGTTTTTAAGTTTAAAATTTTAAAACCTGGTTTTGACCAGTCCAACCAAAACGGTTTTCACCGGTTTTTGATTAAACTGACGGTTTTTTCTGGTTCCCAAAACAGACGGTTTTTTAGGCTAATTGAACTGGATTTGTGATCGGTTCCTGGTTCAACCGGCCGGTCCGGTTTTCAAAACGGTGCACTTTACTACACACTGATTTAAGAAGTGATTACCGATTATTTGCACACCACACGAGATATAAATAGAGATGTTATTTGGGTTAGAACCGGACTGAACCGATCTGAACCTGAATAATCCGAAAATTGAATAAGAATAATTACATGAACCGAAAAATGAACCAATTAACCATGACGGGTACGGTTCGGGTATTAATCGATTCGGTTCGATTATTACCCAAATAACATGTACAAGATGATTAGAGACCTAATATAACCAAAACAAACCGAATAAACCGTATTAGGATTCTATAATCCGAATAACCCATATAGAATAACAATGTACTTTTATATATCAATATAAAACATTTAAAAACTAACATAACACAATAACACATTGAAATAATAGCATTTACATAGTAGATTAATATAATGATAGTTAGTTGCTTACTTGAGTTTCTTGAGTTGGAACCCAATTTTTAATGACTAGAAAAAGTAGGAATTTGTGAATACTTAGAGGTAATAGGAAGGGTTGATTTTTGAAAGTCTGAAACAGGAGGAAGGATCAACAGAAGTGATTTCGAGTTTAGAAATAGTTGAGAAGATTAGTAGATTTTGAAACGACAAGGACGAGCGTAGAGTTTTTTTTTTTCCTGTTATGAACGATGAGACATAAGTGTGAATCATGATTTTGATATTTGTCGATCAAAGAAAGGGCACGAGGAATGCTTATTCGGTTCGGGTATTTAGAACCAAATAAGCTCTTATTCGGGTAACCCGAATCGAATAAGCATAATATAGATACCCGAAACCCAAATCGAATTGCTTATTTGGGCCTAATTCGGTTCCGTTCGGTTTGGTTTTCGATTCAGTTTAGGTTTTCGGGCCAAATTCTCATCCCTAGATATAAAGTATAACAAGCTAATAACAATCTTAAAAAACCATTTAGTGATGGTTTAATTTCAGAGAAGTCTAAATATTTTAGGAAAGTTTTAGGGATATATACACTAAAGTCTGATATATTTTCAACAATTTGATAATAAAGTCTTAAACTTTATTATTTTTACAGTAAAATCCTAACTATCAGAAATTTTTGACACGCTTACCCTTTTTTACCGGTTAGCCGGTAATTAGGATTTTATTGTAAAAAAAAAGTTTAGGACTTTCTTGTTAAATCGTGAATTAGGATTTTACTATAAAAAAAATAAAGTTTAGAAATTTTTTGTCAAATCATTATAAATCTTGGGATTTTAGTGCATCTATCCCTTTTTTGGTAAGAAATTTAATGGTATGATAGTATTTAAGCATAAGAGTTAGTGGAACATGCTCTCTAGTTAGCTAGATCCTATTGGAATCTTTAACGTTTACTTCTTGTTAAATAGTTTTTTTTGTTTTTTTTTTAATCTCAACAAACCGATATTGAAAAAAAATGGAGATAATCAAAAATAAAAGAAAGAACTATGGTTGTATTGGCTTTTTAAAGTCCTAAAAACGGAGAACTAAGAAACTGGAAAAGACAAACTGTCATTCTTACCCCTTCTCAACATTCAAACCATTTTGACTAGGCATGTGGTGTTTGTGTTTTCCGGTTTGTACGAACACAAACAGACAAAATTGCCATTCTTAAACATATATTTTCAAATTTATCTTAAAGGATATATACACCAAAGTGCCAATATTTTCAATGATTTGACAAGAAAGTCATAAACTTTGTTTTTTTATAGTAAAGTCCTAATTCATGATTTGAAAAGAAAGTCTTAAACTTTATATTTTTTTTACAGTAAAGTCCTAATTACCAGGTAACCGGAAAAAATGGTAAGCGTGTCAAAAACTGCCAGTAGTTAGGACTTTACTGTAATAAAAAATTAGGACTTTTTGTCAAATCGTTAAAATTATTAGGACTTTATTGTATATATCCTAAAGTTTTATAATAAAGTCTTAAGTTTTTTTTAGGAGAAAAGTTCCGACTATTTAACTTTTCGAATAGAAAAGTCGAAGAAACCGGCTAATTTATTCACTTTAGCCCTTCAGCAGATCATGAAACCAAATCGTTAATTTTTTCAAATTAATGAAACTCCTACAGATTTTGTCAAAATTTATATATAATGTATAAACGTATTTTCTACACATTTATATCAATTTTTACGTATTTATGATTTTTAAATTTTTTTATATGTATATGTTTACTTATTTTTTATGTATTTTAAATGCGTTAACATATTTTTTTTACGTATTTATATTTATTTTTTAAGTACTTTACATATTTTTTATGTAGTTTTATGTGTTATTTTTTTATGTATTAAGTATTTATATGTATTTTTTAAGTTTTTATATAGATGTTTATGTCTTTTTATTTATTTTTAAACGTATAAACGTATTTTTATTTATATATTTTTACGTATTTATGTATTTTTTAAAGTTTTTTTTATAGATGTTTATGTATTTTTAATGTAGGGTTATTGTCACTGTAGCCCAACAATATAACGTCTGGTTCCTGGTACACATTTAATTATAATTTATTCATTTTTGCAGAGCAAATCGACGAGCTGGGAGTCCAAACTCGTCGAGTAAAGATCAGAAGAGACGCGTGATTTTAAGTAACCTACTCGACGAGTTGAGAGCCTCAACTCGATGAGTAGGGCTGCCATAATGAAACATTAATTTTTGGGTTTTGCACCATATTTAAGCATCCTAATCCCCACATTTTGACCTCATTTCCAACCTTCAAGTCCCAAACCCTAGATTTCAGAAACCCTAATGCATTTGTGAGCATGTGAGCCAATTTTGAGTGAAACTTTGTGTGTTTTGAAGCTTGTGAAGAAAGGAGAAGGTTGGGGATTCAAGAAGAAGATAGTAGATCCAGAGACTCATTTTCATTCTCATCATTTTCTCGTAAGCAAGTCTCAAACTTGCTTAGTAACTTCTTAGATCTCTTTATTATTCATTTTATTGGGTTTTTGGTCCAAGAAGCTTGATCTTTGGGATATGGACATCCCAAGTGTGTATACCATCAGATCTAGAACCATGGAGGGCTTTCATGGCAGAAAGGTGCAAACTTTATGGCCATTAAAGCCCCATGCAAGCTATAGGATGTCATTTTGGCCTTTTAAGCTCCTAAAGAGTTAGGGTTTGAGCTAAACGCATTATGTAAAGCTATTAACAGGTAAAGTTGGAAACGTTACCCTTAAAAGGTCATTTTTAGTGTATATGAGAAGTATGTGTTGGATTAGGTGTCTAAGCCCATAACTATATTTGGTATGTACTTGAGCCGGTTGTAGCATGGTCCTTTTGGGTTGCCTTCACCGAAGCAACTTGACTGGATGAATAATGGAGAAAAAGGCTATTATGGTTTATTAATATATTATAGGAATAATATATTAAAGGAGAAATCATATTAATTAATTAACATTGGTCAAGAATTAATTTAGAATTAATTTTGTGGTCAAAAGAGGTTAACTGAATTAAAGGGAATGATATTGTAATTATAAGATAGTTGCAATATGGGCTGTGGATCCCTTAAGAAAGAGATGGACGATTTTATATGGGAGCCCATATGGAAGTCGTCCAAACTAGGGATTCTAGAAGGATCTTGTGGGCTGCTTAGAGCCTATGCAACCTAATTATGTCTTTGACTGAAACCCTAACTCTGCAGCTATATAAGGAACCCTTGGGCACTAGAATTCAGCTACCAGAAACCCTAGAAGGAGTCCAAGAGCCGATTTTACCCTTCCCCTCTCTCCAAGATCATCCAATTTGCTTTGGTGTTTGTGATTCATTAGAGGCATCACATTTGAGGTGCTAGGTTTCTCAAAAGCTCAAGATCTTCAAGCAACAATCAAAGGTAACATTCTTACTAGTTTATTTATGTTGATTTCGATTTCAATATGCTAGATCTAGGGTTTGAGAGCTTTGGATGATTATTGCATGTACAAATAGAAAAACCTAGATCCAAATTTCTAGGGTTTTCATGTGCTGATGTTTTGCTCATAATCCAACAGTGGTATCAGAGCCTAGGTCGTTTTTCTTTTGTATTTGATGCATTGTTAAAATTGTTCAAAGCTGAAAATCGAAAAATCATGCTTCTACCTGATGAAGTCGACGAGTCAGGGCAACTCGACGAGTCCATTCTCTAACTCGACGAGTCGGGCAGTCTGGTGGCTGATTTTTCGGGATTTTGACTGAAATTGAATTAAGATAATTACCAAAAACGTTTTTGGTTGTGAAAATCCGATTTTTACAATAAGATATGGATTATCCTAATGCAATTCAAAGATAATTGTCATAAATAGGATAATTATTTGTTTTATATGATAAAGATTAATTATTTGTATTTTGATTTGAATTATCTTGTCAAAAAAATAGATTATGTCAAATTATGTGATAAATATTAATAATATGATTAATTAATTATTTTTCAAATTTGATCTAAAATATGTTTTGAAAAGTTTCAAAACTTCCCCTCAAGTTTTGGAATTAAAATTTTTAATTAAAGTTTTAATTTTTGAAATATTAAAATTCCAAACCTTAGAATTTTACAAGTTTAAAATTCTAACCCTTATACTATTATAATATTATAAGATTAATAAGTATATATATATATATATATATATATATATATATATATATATATATATATATATATATATATATATATATATATAAGATTAAGATAGTCTTACCGTTAGTAGGCCTCATTCACGAAGTCGATCTATAAAGGGGGTTAAGGTTGTTGCCTATAAAATGACAGGTTAATAAGTGTCCACTCTCACCCACCGTTTCCTTGATTGGTGGAGGTTGTTAGCCGAACAAGTATGATAGGGCAACTAATTCCTCATTAAACGTATAATGATTAATAAAGTAACTATTTTTTTTTTTTATAAAAAATTCTCAATCTTAGTTACTTTAGGAAAAATGTGAAATGATGCTACTCCATGAAATTACGCTTTGCACCCTGTCAAGTCATTAGTGGAGTGTGCGTGAATAACCGACACACTAATTTGGGACTAACAATGGTCGCAAAGGGTGGCTCGATGTTTATCATAGATCAATGGAACGTGTGTGGTTGACCGACATGTTGATTAGGTGGTAAATGACATCGAGAGCACCAAGTACAATTGCATGGTTATTCACACCTTGTTTGTGATCCTCGGTATCACAGTCACAAACTTGAAGGGCATATCGAGATTTAAACATGCCATTGAAAAGTTCAATGAATCTCAAAAGATCTAGGAGTTTCAATACATTTAAAACTTAACTGTCTTTTACGTTTTTCGTGGTGGAAATTAGGGATTCTTATGTGACATCCTCATTTTCTCGTAGATTCTTATGTCTTTTACCTACCTTCAAATTATTTGCACTTAGATTACGACATCCCTCTTCTGAATTGTAAATAATTATGTTGGGTCCTAGACCTAATTTCTCATTTGGGTGTTTAATTGGGGATTCTTATTTGACATCCCCATTTTTCTCGGCCAGAAAAGACCGATTTAGTTTATGCTTTTAAAATAAAATCAGAGTAATTTTCTAAAAGATGTTGCAGAATTTGTTCCCAAAACAAAATATAATAAAAATTTATCAAAACATTTCTTAAAGAAATATGTTTTCATTATATAACAAAACCTTGGGATGTCATGTTCGGATACATATCAAAAGCATAAATAGTACATTATAAGCCTTACAACAATTATTTACAACTACTGACCTATAATCAAAAAGTCTCTCATTGTCTTCCAATTATGCTCGGGGTCCACTACCTGTAATACAGAAAGCTGAGTGGGTCAGGCTTGGGAGCCTGGTAAGCATATAAGATTTTCAACCTACAAATAATAAATTTATTAATTTTCATCAACCAACAATAAATTTATTAATTTCATCAAACAACATTAGCCCTGATTACCCGTTCCCGTTATCCTCACTTTACGTCGCTAAACATCTTTCATAAGGGACCTAGCCTAAGGATTTTCATCGGGGTGACAACACTGCTTTGGGGATTCCTCAACAATTTATGTCAAATAAGGAAACCATGTGGGCGATGGAGTATACCATTGAACACTAAGTTCACAAGCACCTACAGGTTGCGGGTCTGCTAGCGTTCCACTGGACTGTCTAGAAAGGTCTGTGGTCGTCATCTATACTCCACTAGATGACTGAAACAATAAAAATATCGAGGCCTCTCATCATTTTAACACACATCAACTATTTCATCTACTCATGTTTTACCCAACATATTTGTAGATAAAAATACATATATAGTTTATAACTTGTATAAAACATCTATTCAACATCCATCTCAATTAAACAAACAATATAGTTACACATAACACGTATTTTATAGAAGATACTTCATATCTATGTGTAAGAAGAAAGTGACTATACATTCATTTGATAAGATGGTAATCGGGCAACACTTCGTCTCTTAAAATGATTGTTTCCGATAAAACCGAGATGTTTTCTAAAAAACCGGGCTTCACGTAGACAAAGTTTCGGCTCGAAAACTCTTTTTCTCGGGATCTTCTGGGCTCTAGAACTTGCTTCGGGTGCTAGGATGATACACTAGGCTTTGGGGGTATTTCTTGCAATTTAGGAGAGAGTATAAGGGTGAGATATGTAAAGAAAGTAAACAAAAATCGGGCAACCTTGAGTTCTATTTATAGTGGCTGAACATCGGTGTTACGCTGGGCTTAATGTCCTCGTACGCTAGGCGTACTGTGTTGCGGCTCAGTACGCTGGGTGTACGGGTGGATCATCTCGGACGCATCGGAGCTACGTACACGTGTCGACCATGCGATGCAGTAGGCTACATGGCCCAAATCATACCATGAACACGAGTACGTTGGGCATACTCCCTTACACTGGGCGTACTCCGAATTTCCAAGCTTCTAAAATTTGTATCTTTCACATACGAGCTCCGTTTTTGACGCTCTTTATATCCACGAGTAGGTGAGACTATGCTTTACAATTTTCATTTAGACTTCATTGGCTAATTTTGATTTTATTTTTAAAGTTATATTTTTAACAGGCCGGGACAAGAAAAGTCCGTTAAAAATTCATAACTTCTTCATCCGACGTCCGCTTTCGTCTGTCTTTTTATTGTTGCACTAATATCGAGGAGATCTTCGACTCTTGTTTAGATTGTTTTGGCTAAAAATCACTCAATCGAAATTTCGAGTTTTGGGCTGCATACTGCTAAGTCGAAACTTAAAAAATCATAACTTTCTCATATGAAGTCAGATTTGGGCGTTCTTTTTATTCACGCTCTCGGTTTAACGAATTCTACGACTTTCGTTTAGATCACTAAGGCTAAAAATCGTTCTATCGTAAATTCACTACTTACGGCACGTAGTGTCGTACCGGTTCTGTCGTGAAACTTCGACATGTCATAACTTCTTCGTTATAACTCGGATTTCAGTATTCTTTATATCTATGGAATCCTTGTCACGACCACTACAATTTCCTTCATAGATATTGGGTTTATCTAATATTTATTTTCGACGCTTATTTTTATTCTTAATTCATTAAATCATAATAATTAAGTAAATAAGCACATAATTCACATAACATTCACATAATACTCAAATAATACAAGTTATTATTTCAAAATAAATTACAAAGGTTGGCCTAGACTATTACATCATCATTAGTGCCTAGCCTAGAAACACGGGCGTTACAATTCTCTCCCCCGTAGGATGATTCTGTCCTCGGAATCACACATCAGCAAACAAATGCGGATAGCGACTCATCATGTCACTCTCCGTTTCCCAGGTGAGATTTGGCCCATTCGAATGTTTCCATCGCACAAGCACTAAATTGACCATCTTGCATAGCAACTTCTTAGTCTTACGAGCAACAATTGCCTCTGTTTCTTCAATCAACCTTTTACTTTCATCCAAAATGATGTCGGGAACTTCTCCCATGAACTTCCTCAAATAACACACGTGGAAGGTGTTATGAATACCTTCTAGTTCTTCTGGTAATTCTAGCTTGTAAGCTTGATTCCCAATCCTCTAAAGAACTTTAAACGGTCCAATAAACCTTGGACTCGGTTTTCCTCTTTTACCAAATCTTGTAAGTCCCTTCCACGGCGAGACTTTAAGTAAAACCGAATCACCAACTTTGAATGATATCAGTTGTCTTTTCTTGTCAGCATAACTCTTTTGACGATCCTGGGCTGCTAACATCCTTTCCCTAATCACTTTCAACTTTTCAGCAGTCTGATGGACTATTTCAGGTCCCATAAACTGCTTTTCCCTAGCTTCAAGCCAACACGACGGCGTTCGACACTTTTCTCCATACAAAGCTTGATAAGGTGCCATCCTGATGCTTGAGTGGAAACTATTATTATAAGAAAATTCTACCAGAGGTAAATGTTCATCCCAGTTACCTTGGAATTTCAGGGTACATGCTCTTAGCATATCCTCCAATGTTTAAATTGTTCGTTCGCTCTGACCATCGGTTTGCGGATGGTAGACACAATTTCGTACCTAATTCCTCTTGCAGACTTTTCCAAAACCTTGAAGTGAAACGACTATCAAGGTCTGACGCAATCGTCAGGGGAACACCATGAGATTTTACTATCTCTTTCACGTAAACCTTTGCGATCTTTTCCATAGACCACTTCTCATTAGCGGCTATGAAATGTGCACTTTTTGTGAACCGATCAACGACCACCCAAATCATGTCATGACTGTTCTTTGTTCTGGGTAGTTTAGTTATAAAATCCATAGTGATGTCTTTCCATTTACCCAGGGGTACAAGTAAAGGTTCTAAACTCCCATACGGTTTCTGATGTTGTGCTTTAACCCTCTCACATGTCACACACTCGGCCACATACTTAGCAACATCAAGCTTCATCGTCGGCCACTAGTAGTAGGGTTTCAGATGCCTATACATCTTTGTGCTGCCGGGATGAATCGAGTACATGGTCTTGTGAGATTCCTCTATCAGAAGATTTCTCATTCCTCCTGTCCTAGGTACCCAAATCCTATCTTGGAATACCTTCAACCCTTGGTTTTTTGTACTGAACACTAACGTTTTGCCCAAACGTTCTTCCTTTCGGTCATTTTTCTCTAAAGCTTCCTTTTGAGCTTTCTTTATACTTTCCACAACTGTCGAGACAGCTTCAATTCTCAATGCTATGGTCCTTTTCTTTTCAAGGTTTACCTTCCGACTGAGAGCATCATCGAAAACATTTGCTTTACCAGGGTGGTAAAGTGTCTCATAGTCGTAGTCCTTGAATAAATCTAGCCAGCGTCGTTACCTCATGTTCAATTCCTTCTGATTAAAAAGATATTGAAGACTCTTATGATCAGTGAAAAGTTCACACTTTGTGCCATAAAGATAATTCCTCCATGTCTTTAGGGAGAATACTACCGCTGCCAACTCCAAATCATGAGTTGGGTAGTTCTTTTCATGCTCTTTCAATTGTCGAGATGCATATACTATCACCTTTTCTCTTTGAGTTAAAACACATCCCAACCCGACTCCCGACGTATCGCTATACACTGCGAAGTCTTCAACTCCATCAGGTAGAGAAAGAATCGGTGCTTCACATAATTTCTTCTTTAACTTCTCGAATGCTTCCTTATGTTTCTCACTCCATGCATAAGTAGCTCCCTTATAGGTCAAAGCTATCAATGGGGCAGCTATCGAAGAAAAGCCTTGGATAAATCTTCGATAACATCTAGCTAATCCTAGAAAGGTTTAGATGTCCGTAGGACTCTTTGGTTGTTCCCACTTTGTTATAGCTTCAATTTTAGCTCGATAAACCATAATCCCTTCTTGGTTAACCACATGACCCAAAAATTGGACTTCTTGAATCCAAAAATCACATATGGAGAACTTTACATACAACTTCTCCATCTTTAATACTTCTAACACTTCTCGCAACTGTCTTCCATGCTCCTCCTGGCTTTTTGAGTAAATCAGAATGTCATGTATGAACACTATCACAGATTTATCTAGGAATGGTTTACAAACCCTGTTCATTAAATACATGAAGGCTGCTGGAGTATTGGTTATAACAAATGACATAACCAAAAACTCATAGTGTCTATATCTTGTTCTGAACGCAGTCTTCTCAATATCCTGCTCTCTTACCTTTAGCTGATGATATCCTGACCTAAGATCAATCTTCGAGAAATAGCTCGAACCTTGCAACTGATCTAACAGGTCATCAATTCTTGGCAACAGGTACTTGTTCTTTATTGTTGCCTTGTTCAGCTCCTTGTAATCTATACACATTCTCATGCTCCCATCTTTCTTCTTCACGAATAACACCAGAGCACCCCAGGGTGATGAACTAGGTATAATAAAACCGTTGTCCAACAACTCCTGAAGTTGCGTCATAAGCTCCTTCATCTCTGTCGGTGCTAATCGATATGGGGTTTTTGCTATTGGTGTTGTTCCTGGTAACAAGTCTATTCTAAACTCCACTTGTCTATCAGGGGGCAATCCAGGAAGATTCTTAGGAAAAACTTCCGGATAGTCACACACCACTGGTATATTTTGCATATCCTTTTTCTCCTTCTTAGCATCGATCACGAAAAATTGGCTTTCAGTAGGGAAATGAATCTAGAATTTACTCTACACTTATCTCCGTATACCATAAACGACTCCTTTCTAGGTGGGTTTACCCTTCCTATCTTTTTCTTGCACAATATTTCGACATCATTTGCGCTAAGCCAATCCATCCCTAGAACGATGTCGAAACCATTTAACTCGATGGGTAACAACTTTTCTTGGAATTCGTTTCCATTCAGGTCGATGACGATATTCGTAATATAATCGCTAACATGTATGAATTTGCCACTAGCAACTTCTACAATTAGGGCATCATCTAGCTTTTCTATAGGCAATGCTAGTCTTTCACCAAATTTATGTGATATAATGGAGTAATTCGCTCCGGAATCAAACAATAAATTGGCAGGCAATCCATTTACTAGAAAAGTACCTGAAGCGACATCTGTTTCATCCTTTGCAGCTTCCAATGTCATTTGGAAAGCTATGGCTTTTGGATTTGGTGGGAGATTGGGCTTCATTGCCTCTATCTTCTTCGGGCAATCCTTTAAAATGTGCCCTTCTTCATGGTATCCATAGCACACCATTTTGTTGGTTGTACACTTGCTGGCGTAGTGCCATGGCTTTCCACATTTAGAACAAGTGACCTCCTCGTCACATTTCCCAACATGTTTCTTCTTACATTTATCACACCATTTTGCTTCGGCTCCTCCTCCGAATTTTCTCGAACCAGACTTCGAGAACTTACTTCTCTTGCTGGAACCTTAAGTTCCTTCAAACTTTCTCTTTTCGCCAACTTCTGCCCGCTCTTGATTCGTTTCTTTTAACTAGGTTTCCACATTTTTAGCTGCTTAGACTGTTGTCTTCAGAGTAACTACCATCTTGACCGTTGGGCCAAAGTCGGCAGGCAATCCGTTTGCGAACCTCTCAATTTTTGAGAGTTTAGTTGGCAATAAGTATGGAAATAACTTCATCTTTTCGGTAAATGCAGTAGCATAGTCGTCTATGATCATTTTTCCTTTCTTCAAGTTCTGAAATTCATTATTTAGATCTATCACATCTTTCTCTAAGCAGTACTACATCTTTAACTGCTCCAAGAACATTTCCCAAGACATTTTTAGGGCTTCTGCATGTAGCATCATGTCTGCCAATAACTTCCACCAACTTAAAACTCTGGTCTTCAGTTGTCTGACCGTAAAAACAGTTTTCTGCTTGTCACTACAGTTGTAATTTTCAAATACTATATCCATTTCAGAGATCCAGTCCATAATTTCTACAGGCTTTGGGCTTCCAGAAAGACTTGACAGTTTGGCGCCCCAAAAATTCTTATACATACGCCCATATCTGTTGATTTCCCTCTCCGGGTTATTCCTCCAAACCACAATTGGTTCATCTTGACCAACATATCTACTATAGTTTCCTTCCTCCGATTGACCATCGTTTAGTTCGGGTTGTTCAACAGGCATAAAAGGTTCACTCCTGTTGTTCAAAAATAATTGTCTCATTTCCTCCCTTTGATCAACCATCATTGTCTGAATCATGGCTCGTACTCCAGCCATTGTGTTGGGTTCTGGTGCAACTTCTGCTATCGGCACCTGTTCCACCACTTGGGGTTGGGGTTTTTGGTTTCTATTTGCATTTTCCGGTCCACTTCGGGTTCTCACCATTTGATCTATACACCTAATAAGGATAATTTAGATATTTATTCTCGATAGACGTTTAAATTCTCCTTATTACTCCAAAACGTTTACATGCTAGTTCTAATATCATAGTCGTACACTTAGAATCCTAAACACATAAGGTTTCCATATCTGGTCGGCAACAGACCATAGATCCATACAAATAATGGCATATATGACAAACATATAGCATATAGCACATAAAAGTATTTTAGGCATCTTTCCTAAAATATACTACTGCTCGTGTCTAAAATATGGTAGACACTCATCTCACGATCATCACTTAGCATTCTAAGTTTAAGTCTAGAAATCCTACAAATTCCTAGTTCGCTTAAACTAATGCTCTGATACCAACTGTGACATCCCCATTTTTTCTCGGCCAGAAAATACCGATTTAGTTTATGCTTTTAAAATAAAATCAGAGTAATTTTCCAAAAGATGTTGCAGAATTTGTTCCCAAAACAAAATATAATAAAAATTTATCAAAAAATTTCTTAAAGAAATATGTTTTCATTATATAACAAAACCTCGTGATGTCATGTTCCGATACAGATCAAAAGCATAAACAGTACATTATAAGCCTTACAACAGTTATTTACAACTACTGGCCTATAATCAAAATGTCTCTCGTTGTCTTCCAATTATGCTCGGGGTCCACTACATGTAATACAAAAAGCTGAGTGGGTCAGACTTGGGAGCTTGGTGAGCATATAGAGTTTTCAACCCACAAATAATAAATTTATTAATTTTCATCAACCAACAATAAATTTATTAATTTCATCAAACAACAATAGCCATGATTACTTGTCCCCGTTATCCTCACTTTACGTCCCTAAACACCTTTTATAAGGGACCTAGCCTAAGGATTTTCATCGGGGTGACAACACTGATGATTACAGTAGATATGGCTATGTCTACTTAATCAAGCATAAGTCAGAAACCTTTGAGAAATTCAAAGAGTTTAAACAAGAAGTGGAGGATCAGTTGGGCAGGAAGATAAAGATGCTATGATCCGATCGAGGTGGTGAGTATCTTAGTATCGAGTTCCTTGACTATCTTAAAGAATGTGGAATTCTTTCACAATGGACACCTCCTAGGACACCACGACTGAATGGTGTGGATGAGAGGCACAATCGGACCTTGTTGGACATGGTTTGTTCCAAGATGAGTCGAGGTTCGTTACCAATCTCATTCTGGGGGTATGCCTTGGAGACTGTCGCCCATATCTTTAATCTAGTGCCTACCGAAAAGGTTGCCAAAACACTTCACGAGATGCGGATTGGGAAAGTTCCCACTTTAGACCACATCAAGATTTGATGTTGCGAGGCTTTTGTGAGGTGCAAGACTCATGAAAAGCTCGAACCTCGAAGTGAGCGGTGTATTTTCATCGACTACCCCCAGAAATCCTTTGGTGATCTCTTCTACAGACCGAGTGACAATGTTGTCTTCGTGGCGAGGAGAGGAGTCTTTCGTGAGAGAGAACTCTTAAGCCAAGGAAACAGTGGGAGGCAAATTGACCTTGAAGAACTTCAAGAGTCAAGCGGTGAAGGAACCTCAAACACTAGAAATCAATCTGATGAGGAAACTCCTATTAAGTCGATTGATGAGTTCGTATCTCTAAGGCGTTCCACAAGAGTTAGTAGCACACCTGATTTTTATTATGGTTTTCGTATTACTACAGAAGGTGATGCATTTATCAGTGATAGTACACTGGTAAATTTGGATGAACCTAAAAACTTTAAGGAAGCCATGCCAGGCCCTGAGTCTGCCAAATGGAAAGAGGCTATGGACAACGAGATTCAGTCCATGTATGAAAATCAAGTTTGGAACTTGGTTGAAAATGTACCAGGTCGTAAGAGAGTCGGGTGCAAATGGATCTTCAAGAAGAAGATTGACATGGATGGGAAGGTACACTTATAAGGCACGAATAGTTGCGAAGGGCTTTACTCAAACTCCAGGAGTTGGCTATGATGAGACCTTCTCACCAGTAGCAAATATTAAGTCTATTAGGGTTATGCTACCCATAGCTGCATTTCATGATTATGAAATATGGCAAATGGATGTCAAAACTGCTTTCTTTAATGGAACGTTGGCTGAGGAAGTTTACATGAGTCAGCTAGAGGGTTTTATTGATGCAAAGTACCCTAATAGAGTGTGTAAGCTTGAGAAATCCATATATGGATTGAAACAAGCATCTCATAGATGGAATCTTCGTTTCGATGAGAGAGTCAAAGAGTTTGGCTTTTCGAGAAGCGAGGATGAGTCCTGTGTATATGTTAAGGCTAATGAGAGTATAGTTAGTTTTTTGGTATTGTATGTGGATGACATACTACTCATAGGAAATGACATCCCAACCTTTGTAACGACCCAAAAATCACGACTAAAAATTTCTTTTAAAACATTACTAAAAATGGATTTATAAACAACGTATCATAAGTCAAACATAACTTTTGAGTATTAAATTCAAAACACTTGTTTATTATCAGAGTAAACATTCCCAGGCTGACTAATCCATGGTGTGTGCCATGCGATCATCCCGAGCTCCTCCCTCCGCTACCGGAAGTACCTGAAAACAAAACTGAAAACCGTAAGCACGAAGCTTAGTGAGTTCCCCACCTTACCACATACCATGCATAACCACATACTGCACATACTGGGCCACGTCCGCTATCCGGGGCCTCGCCCCCTACTTCGGGCCTCGCCCGCTACAACGGCCCCACCGCTCCAGGCCCCGCCTGGCTTCGAGCCCCGCTCCAGATCTGTTTCACTTAGGCCTCGCCTGTCACAGGGCCTCGCCCACTAACATATAATAGCACATAAACATATCACATAACATTACATAAGCTAAACATATACTAACAACTCTTGCTCTAAGGCCTCGCCTATCTCTGGGCCCCGCCCGAGTCCTGCGACTGATGAGTCATGGAACCTCGTCCATACTCCTGCTGATAGTGAGGTTCGGTCCCAGCCCACCCTCACTCCTTTCCTATCTTGGGCCTCGCCCCTGCTCTGCTGCTACTGAGATGTGGAACACCATCCACACTCTGCTATTGGTGAGATACGGGACCTCGCCCTCTCTCACCTCCCTACCAGGCACATACAAGTATCACACAGACAACAAGTATAAACTATCACATAAACCGCTCCTTGGGCACCCGCCCTCCGTCATTGGACCTCGTCCAAATATCACACTAGCATACTGTGCCTAGGGCTAACCCCCGGGTCTTCTACTCATAGCTACATGGGCCGGCATTGTGGCCGTAGACCCATTCATACAAAGGGAAACTCACCTGATACTGCTGAACTGCTGCTGCTAACCCCTTTGACCGCTACCTGACCGCTAACTCTGAACTGCTGCTTCGCTAGCTCCCCGAGCTACCAATAACAACCCAATACTTAGTCTAACTGACCTCCAAAGGTCAACCAAGTCAACTCTGGTCAAATTCAATGTCCTGGTCAAAGTCAACCTTCCAGGTCAACCCTACTCGCCGAGTCACCCTACTGACTCGCCGAGTCCATAAATACAGAGTCCTTCCACTCGCGACTTTACTGATTCCCGATCCCTGTCCTGTCCAACTCACGGAGTCCTGGCTCGACTCGCTGACTCGAGTCTTAACTCGAAGGGTTTGGGACCACTCGACCTGACTCGCCGAGTCTAAGAACAGACTCGCCGAGCGCACGACAATCTTCATCCAACTCGCCGGGTTGTTCATCCAACTCGCCGAGTTCATGCCTATCTTCATACGACTCGACGAGCTGTTCATCCCACTCGTCGAGTTCCTCCTCATCTTCAAGCTACTCGCCGAGTCCACTCGAAGGACTCGTCGAGTCCACTAAGATCCACTTACATGCAGAGGACTTCCGAGTCATGCATGAGCTCCAAACTATAGATATACCCTCCCCAAGCCTATTTCCCACGTAAAGTTGCAAACTTTACGTGTAGAGAGGGAGATCTAGGCAAAATACACCCATAGCTAGGGTTTAGGACCAAGAGGCTCCAAATTCCACCCAATGGCTGATACTTTATGGGATTCCATACCAAAACAAGCATGGATCTGAGGTAGCAACCTCAGATCTAGACCTCAAGCTCAAGATTGGTCTTAAACATGGCTTAAAAGCCCCAAAACTCATAACCAAGGAAAATCTGGAGGAGAGAAACGACTAATACCTTCCAATGCTCTGAAATGCTCCCCAAACTTCGGATCCAAGACCACTCCTTGATGCTTCAAAGATTTCCACTCCTTCTTCTTCCTTAAAACCACTCAAAAATGGCTAAAAGCTTGAATGAACACAATGGGGGCTTAAGGTGCGGCGTTCTGGGTGTGAGAGGCTGTAAAGGAGCCCTAGGAAGAAGATTGAGACGTTTAAATAGGTTCTAAGCCCCGGATTTAGGGTTTTCCTCGCACAGACCAGACTCGCCGAGTCCACTTGGCTGACTCGTCGAGTTGGTCACTTTCTTATCGACCCGGATCCCGCTCCGACTCGCCGAGTCCTTCCTTGGACTCGTCGAGTCCCTCTTAAATTTAGGGTTTCCTTCACTTTCTTGGCTTTCAAAATCCTGGGTGTTACAACTCTCCCCCACTTAAACTGAACTTCGTCCTCGAAGTTTACCATGGCCCACCGCCTGCGATTTGCCTCCAATACCCAACACCAGTCGCCTACCTGCGTTGGTCTTCCACCGAATACTGCACTGAACCCGCAGAGGTTCTCCACTTCTTTCCTTGCGCAAATCCCTTGCCTTCCCAAGGCAAAGCCTCATTACTGACTTTTCCTTTGACACTGTGAAGGTCCTATCCTTAACTAACTCCATTAACTCCCTGCTATTCCCAGATCGGGTCATCACCGTCAGCACTCACTGACACTCCTTCCTGGCGACACTTGGTGTCGAGCACCCCTCGACTCACTAACTGAACTCCACCATACTCTGCATATTCGCACTGCCACCGACTGGCAATTCAACTATTCCCCGACTGACTTCCTGATAAACCGGGACCGCCCTGGTCCCTACCAACCTATCAATGACTGGATTACCGGTTCCCACCGATAGCTAGTCCCAACACCATCACTGGTCGCTCCCAGCGACTTCCAAAGAAACCTCGACCACCTATAACTGTTCATACAATCCTGCCATCCAGGCACTACAAACCTGGGATCCCCGATCCCCTAACTTGACACTAAGATCCCGACCAGGTCCCACCTGCGCTGCTAAAACTCACGGGCCTCGCCCTCGGGTCTCACCCAACCATACTACTAAGCAACCCTGCTCCCAGGTCTCATCTACACTGCCAATCTCATACGGGCCTCGCCCACGGGTCTCACCCAGCTATATCCTGGAGCGGCCTCTCCCAAGGTCTCACCTCTCTAGAGCTATACAAGCAACTCCTTACTACTCTCATTCACTACCCATTCCTGATCCCTACCTGATCACTAGGAGATAAGGGCCTCGCCCCGACTCCGCTAACGAAACTACTAAGGAATGCTACGGCTTACCCGTAGTCTTACATCACCAACCATAGCCGACTGCTAGTACGAAGGCACCCACGTGCCATAGGCTTCTCAAGATCCTTATTCCGACTCTCGCGAGTCCTTCAGGCGATCCACAACCTGAATTCTCAACCATAACCAACCATTACCATCCCACGCGCTAGCTGATATGGAGTTTCTCAAACTCCCAACCCTGAAATCCTCAATCCATCAAACGTTGAACTACTTCTTTTCCCTCTCGGAGGTCACGTACTCGTTCTGGGTCTGCATGCTCCTCTCTGGGCACACCCGGAGGATTCTCCCCCACTCCGATCCTGCTTATCCCTTGCTGCTCAACACTCAAAGAAATCCCGATCTTTGCTACCATTCCATAACCCATCTACTGAGGAACCCAAGCCCGCCATAGCTAGGGATTTAGCCAATCCATCACAATCAATGCACCACTCTAAACTAGCGAAACGTACCAAATCCCTCCCAAGCATGCTACAGTTACTGCATCCTTCGAAACCTTATTCAATAGAGCACATCCCCCTAACTACCATACAAATATCCAAGGTATGCAGATGGCATATAACTCGATCACAATCAACCAATCAAAATAAAATACTCATACCGATAATGATGCAGAACCATAACAATGAAATCATGCACAAAATAAAAGAACTGAGAATGGAAATTGCATACCTGCAACGTCCGGCGATGCTCGCGTCTCCAAAGTCGTCATCTGGAAAGCCCTGCTCCCTGCTGCAGGTGCCTCTACCCGGCCCTGACGGCCATCTGCGATCCTCAAGGTTGCAGGGGCGGGTGCCATCACCCGTCCTGCTGAAGACAAACTGGGGCACTGGGCCTTCTTGTGCCCCCGCTGGTTGCAATGAAAACATATCATGTCTGATCCCTGCGCGGCGGTAACAGTACAATCCCTGCTAAAATGGCCAGTCCGACCGCACTTGAAGCAGCCAGACTCACCACCGCTACCACTCCTGCACGTGCCCCCGTGCGCCCTGCCACACTTTCCGCACCGACTGCGGTCCTGATGATCCCTCGATCTCGAATCTGATCCCTTGGGCCTTTTGCCCAAACCCACTGATACCTGAACCTCATCCGGCTTCCTCTTCCGGATCTGCTCCAAATCAATTTCCCTTTCCCTAGCCCGAGAAATCATATCTTCCAGCGTCTTACAGCTGGACCTGCTCACGAACTCCCTGATGTCGTCCCTCAACATCTCATGGTACCGAGCCTTCTTCATCTCCTCATCCGCTACATACTGCGGTACAAGAAGAGCCCTCTCCCTGAAGTTGGCGGTGATCTCCGCCACAGTCTCAGTAGTCTGCGTCAAATCCTGAAACTCTCGTGCCAGCTGCTGCACCTCAATAATCGGCGAAAACTCCGCCCTGAACCTGGCCGAGAAATCGCTCCAACTCATCGCGTCCAACGCGGCATCATCCCCCAAAGCATGACCAATCTCCTCCCACCAATCCCTCGCTCTGTCCTTCAGAAGACAGGAGGCGAGTCTAACCTTGTCCCCCTCGGGACACTTGCTCGTACGAAAAGCGTTGGCAACATCAACCAACCATCTGCTGCTAGCAATGGGGTCCCTAGCCCCATGATAATCTGGTGCCCCGCAGGCTCTGAACTCTCGAAATGTCAAGGTACGCGCTCCCATCAATGCCATCATCTCAGTACGGAAGGCTCCCAGCCTCTCCTCCAAGATCTCCAGTATACCCTCCTTGACCGTGCCAAAGATCACAGGAGTCTGAGCTAGAATACTGCGCGTAACCTCAGCTGATATCAACTCCCTCATCCGCTCCTCGAGCTGCTCGGTCCCTGAACCCGAGCCTGATCCCTCTCCGGTGCCTGATCCGCCCGCTGGTCTCTCTCGCAATGTCACCATGCTGAAAATATACCACAACCACTATCAGAATACTCATCACTGATACGAAACCAAACATGCCCTACCAGGTTCCCGGTCTTGTCTCTGTCCTTCCCGAATCGAGTACGGATCCTCTGCTTTCAGTAGTACGGGCCCATACTACCTTCCACATCTATCCGTACTTTCCTTAGGAATTGCTTTGACTCCACCAGGTCCCTTATCCACTAATACTGCTCCTAAATCTATCTCATCCTAGGCTTACCCTAGGGAAACCTCTGACTCAACTCAAACCAGTCCTCAGCCGCTGAAGGTCTCCTTGTGATGCCAATTAGCCATCACCTGGATACCATCACATGCGACGAGGCTCAGATAATCCTTCAAGTAAAGGACTCGTCCCTACAACGGTTAGACTCAAACGAGAGCTGCGCAATAGGATCAATTCTAGTACTCTGAGATTATTCAACCCTGATCACATGTGACGTAACGTATCCACCTAATGGCTAACTCCCATCACTCAGAATCCCACAATGCACAAAGCAAGCAACATTCGGTCAAGGGAAAATCTAACCATAACATACTCAAGCAATCATATCCACATAGCAAGAACCTGAACTAGCATGCAACACAAACTCATAAACTCAGGCATAACCTAAACAGGCTATCCTACTACTGTCTAATCAGCACTATCATGCAGCTCAAAAACACAAATAACAGGCACATAAGGCATCATCCCTAGATCCTTAGTCCTATTCTAGCATGCTGTTCTATCAACTGATAATCATAACATAAACTTGTATGGGTATTTTGGGGTACTTACTTGAGCTCGGTTGATTGCATGCACCACACCTCTTTTCTCTTTTCAAAGTTCTTTTCTTTCTGGATTCTTTTTGCTTTTCTAAAACTGTTTTTCATTCTCAAAATTCTTTTTACAAAACTGTCTTTTCACATTTTGAAAACTTTTCATCCGACCCCTTAGTTTGAGTTCAGGCACACCCGAGAGTATGCCTGAATCCCTCAAACCAAGGCTCTGATACCAACTTGTAACGACCCAAAAATCACGACTAAAAATTTCTTTTAAAACATTACTAAAAATGGATTTATAAACAACATATCATAAGTCAAACATAACTTTTGAGTATTAAATTCAAAACACTTGTTTATTATCAGAGTAAACATTCCCAGGCTGACTAATCCATGGTGTGTGCCATGCGATCATCCCGAGCTCCTCCCTCCGCTACCGGAAGTACCTGAAAACAAAACTGAAAACCGTAAGCACGAAGCTTAGTGAGTTCCCCATCTTACCACATACCATGCATAACCACATACTGCACATATTGGGCCACGTCCGCTATCCGGGGCCTCGCCCCCTACTTCGGGCCTCGCCCGCTACAACGGCCCCGCCGCTCCAGGCCCCGCCTGGCTTCGAGCCCCGCTCGGATACAGATCTGTTTCACTTAGGCCTCGCCTGTCACAGGGCCTCGCCCACTAACATATAATAGCACATAAACATATCACATAACATTACATAAGCTAAACATATACTAACAACTCTTGCTCTAAGGCCTCGCCTATCTCTGGGCCCCGCCCGAGTCCTGCTACTGATGAGTCAAGGAACCTCGTCCATACTCCTGCTGATAGTGAGGTTCGGTCCCAGCCCACCCTCACTCCTTTCCTATCTTGGGCCTCGCCCCTGCTCTGCTGCTACTGAGATGTGGAACACCATCCACACTCTGCTATTGGTGAGATACGGGACCTCGCCCTCTCTCACCTCCCTACCAGGCACATACAAGTATCACACAGACAACAAGTATAAACTATCACATAAACCGCTCCTTGGGCACCCGCCCTCCGTCATTGGACCTCGTCCAAATATCACACTAGCATACTGTGCCTAGGGCTAACCCCCGAGTCTTCTACTCATAGCTACATGGGCCGGCATTGTGGCCGTAGACCCATTCATACAAAGGGAAACTCACCTGATACTGCTGAACTGCTGCTGCTAACCCCTTTGACCGCTACCTGACCGCTAACTCTGAACTGCTGCTCCGCTAGCTCCCCGAGCTACCAATAACAACCCAATACTTAGTCTAATTGACCTCCAAAGGTCAACCAAGTCAACTCTGGTCAAATTCAATGTCCTGGTCAAAGTCAACCTTCCAGGTCAACCCTACTCGCCGAGTCACCCTACTGACTCGTCGAGTCCATAAATCCAGAGTCCTTCCACTCGCGACTTTACTGATTCCCGATCCCTGTCCTGTCCAACTCACGGAGTCCTGGCTCGACTCGCTGACTCGAGTCTTAACTCGAAGGGTTTGGGACCACTCGACCTGACTCGCCGAGTCTAAGAACAGACTCGCCGAGCGCACGACAATCTTCATCCAACTCGCCGAGTTGTTCATCCAACTCGCCGAGTTCATGCCTATCTTCATACGACTCGACGAGCTGTTCATCCCACTCGTCGAGTTCCTCCTCATCTTCAAGCTACTCGCCGAGTCCACTCGAAGGACTCGTCGAGTCCACTAAGATCCACTTACATGCAGAGGACTTCCGAGTCATGCATGAGCTCCAAACTGTAGATATACCCTCCCCAAGCCTATTTCCCACGTATAGTTGCAAACTTTACGTGTAGAGAGGGAGATCTAGGCAAAATACACCCATAGCTAGGGTTTAGGACCAAGAGGCTCCAAATTCCACCCAATGGCTGATACTTTATGGGATTCCATACCAAAACAAGCATGGATCTGAGGTAGCAACCTCAGATCTGGACCTCAAGCTCAAGATTGGTCTTAAACATGGCTTAAAAGCCCCAAAACTCATAACCAAGGAAAATCTGGAGGAGAGAAACGACTAATACCTTCCAATGCTCTGAAATGCTCCCCAAACTTCGGATCCAAGACCACTCCTTGATGCTTCAAAGATTTCCACTCATTCTTCTTCCTTAAAACCACTCAAAAATGGCTAAAAGCTTGAATGAACACAATGGGGGCTTAAGGTGCGGCGTTTTGGGTGTGAGAGGCTGTAAAGGAGCCCTAGGAAGAAGATTGAGACGTTTAAATAGGTTCTAAGCCCCGGATTTAGGGTTTTCCTCGCACAGACCAGACTCGCCGAGTCCACTTGGCTGACTCGTCGAGTTGGTCACTTTCTTATCGACCCGGATCCCGCTCCGACTCGTCGAGTCCTTCCTTGGACTCGTCGAGTCCCTCTTAAATTTAGGGTTTCCTTCACTTTCTTGGCTTTCAAAATCCTGGGTGTTACAACCTTGCAGGAGGTTAAGTCCTGGCTTGGGAAGTGTTTCTCTATGAAGGACCTTGGAGAAGCTGCCTATATCATAAGGATAAGGATATTGAGAGACAAGAGTAAGAGACTAATTGGACTTAGTCAAAGTACTTACTTGGATAATGTGTTGAAAAGATTCAACATGCAGGATTCCAGTAAAGGTGATTTACCGATCCAAAGTAATGCCAAACTGAGTAAGACTCAAAGCCCGAGTACAGAGGCTGAGATAGCTGAGATGAGTCGAGTACCATATGCTTCCGCTGTAGGCTCGATCATGTATGCTATGACTTGTACTCGCCCTGATGTGGCCTTTGATTTGAGCATGGTCAGCAGATATCACAGGAATCCTGGCAAGGCTCACTGGACTGCAGTAAAGAATATTCTCAAGTACATGTGGAGGACTAAGGACTGGGTCCTTACCCTTGGTAGGAGTGATGAATTGAGAGTAGTAGGGTATAGTGATGTCATCTTTCAGACTGACATGGATAATTTCCGCTCTCAGTCGGGCTGGGTCTTTACCCTAAATGGAGGAGCAGTTACTTGGAAAAGTTCCAAGCAAGAGACAGTAGCTGATTTAACTTGAGAATCAGAGTATATAGTAGCAAGCGAGGCGACAAAGGAGGCAATATGGCTGAAGAACTTCATTGGAGACCATGGAGTTGTACCAGCTATGAAGGAGCCTATGGAGATTTTCTATGATAACGAGAGTGCAGTTGCCTTAGCCAAGGAACCAAGGGATCACAACAGATCCAGACATATCGACAGAAAATACCACTTCACTAGACATCGAATAGAAGAAGGACTCCTTGTGGCAAAGAGGGTATAATCGGATGAGAACCCAACAGAACCCTTCACGAAGGGACTGTGTAGGGTTAAGCATTTACAGCATATGAGGCGCATTAGGCTGAAGGATGATATTAGTTTTAGTAATTAGATAGCTTTCGAAACTTGTAATAGTTGAAATGTAATTGACATTTGATGTTTAAATAAAATGTGTTTTTATTTACTAGTATGGTACTGTCTTGTGTCAATCATTTACTATTGTTTCATTTTACATGTTTTGACTTCCAGAATAATTATATTATTCAAACTATCCACAGTCGATCATAGTTTGGAAGTAGGTATTGAAATAGGACTGTCATGAATTGGGTTTGTAGATTTATCTGAATTGTATTAGACATAGCAATTGTATTAGATTTGTCTGCAATTGTTGTTTTGACTTATGTACCGGGCCCGGTCAGAACTGAATTGATGTGTTCGATTAAGTTCTATGTCAAACAAATCCAAAATCAGGAAACAAACTGCTGGACAATAAGTACGACGTTGTTCCATGTATTTTTCCAACTGATATCTTGAACAGAGGATTATATGATCACTTATCTAAAATGGCACAACTTAGTTCCGCAAGACTTTGAAAGAGCTACGATTGCTGGTTGGATCCTGAAGTCATTCTTGCAGCTATAGTTATTAGACTTATCTAAGTGGGAGACTGTTGGATAAGGTGTCTAAGTCCATAACTATATTTGGTATGTACTTGACCCAATTTGACATGGTCTATTTGGGTTGCATGGTATCGGGACAATTTGGATAGACTTTTGTGAGAAGAGGATATTTATAGTTTATTAATATATTATAAGTTCTAATATATTAATATGAATTATTTAATTAGTATTGATCAAGAATTAGTTTGGAATTAATTTTATGAACAAAAGAGACTAATTAAATAAATGGGGATTGATTTGGTAAATCATTCATTCTTATATAGTGGGCTTATGATCCATAGTTCTTCTTGATGGGCTAAACCCATGTGGTTATCCATGGAGGTTAAAACCCATGGATCATGAGGAATGTGGAAAGGCATGAGTTACATGGTGTAACCCTAATACGCACACTATATAAAGAAGCCTCATACTTGTAAAATCGGCACTTAAGAGATACTAGTGAGGGCTAGCCGATTTTGGTGCATTGTAATCTTCTCTCAAGTATTCCAATTGTTGGTGGTGTTGTGTGAAGCATTTGAGGCATCACATTTGGGGTGCTAAGCTCACAAAGTCTGAAGGAATCCAAGCTACAAGAAAGGTATGTCATTCTACTAGTTTTATATTACATATACCCCAATCATATGCTACTTAGGATGAAACCTTGGAAAAAAGAAAGTTTGCATGTATAATAGAGAAAACATAGATCCAAGGTTACTAGGGTTGCATGCACACCATAGGAGTGTTCGAATGCTCAAACCCATCTTGTCCCAACACGTAAAATAAAGTTTCCTCAAAATGGTGATGGAGGAAGAGATGAGAAACCTAATGATAACGACGAAATTTTGGATATATTTTCATATCCTAGTCGTCATTATGGAAGATTCAGTAATAGGATGTTGTCTGATGAGGAATTGCATGCTACCCATACTTACATACTTCTTAATGAAGATATTACATTGGGTAATTAATATATACTTCTCTTTTAATTATAATAATAATTTGTTTTATAACTGTCTGAATAACATTTACATGCATGATTTTGTTTATTACATTATAGTAACTTTCAAAATGTTATATACATTGTAATATATAATATTTGAAGAAGATCTGAATGAACTTATTGAGGATATGGATGAACAAGAGGTTGCATATGAAGTTGAAAAGAACTTTGCAGTATGGTTTCAAAACTATTTGGGTGTTGATTTTATTTTTTTAATTTTATTATTTTTTTTTGTTAATTAACTCTAATTAAGTTCTTTACCATTTGTCATATAGGCACGTAAGAACCGGATAAAGAACAAGTATATATTTTACCTTTCCAAAATGCCATTCAGGAAAGTGAAATTATATAATGTATACTATATCAGTGGTTACAGGTTTCACATAGAAGCTCACGTTCTGAACAAATCCACAATGAATATGGATTGTGTATTAGTAGCCAAGGAAGTGATTATTATGGTAGGGTAGTGAAAATTTTAGAAGTCAAGTACCCTGGTTAACCAATTAAAACAATAGTTTTTTTAATTATCATTGGTACGAACCAACACCTAACATAGGAGTTAAGGTACACAAACAATATAATTCGGTCAAAATAAATGTCAAAAGAAAATACAAGTTCGAGCCGTTTGTTTTAGTCATCAAGCCACTCAGGTGTGTTACATTCCTTACATAATTTTGAAACAACCAACTTGGACTGGTGGGCTGTATTTAAAGTTAAACCTCATAGTTGGTCTGATGTACGTGAAAACCATCCTCAGAAAAACGTTGTTTTTCAACAAGATGGAGTTGAATCAAATTAAATCATTATAGCAACTACAGCCGATACAGACAATGATGGTATTCCTGATAGTGAGGATAGTTATGAGTATAATACATCGAGCAATGAAGAACAAGAGGAGGAAGAAGATATTGACTAGATGTTTTTGTTTCTTTATAGAAGGAAGGTTACATTGTCCTTTCATTGTAACTTTATGTACTTACAATGAGATTAATGAAGGTTGTATGTACTTGACAACATTCATTTGAGTGTTCAATAAGTTGAGAACATGCTTTGTAAGTTTTAGAATGCCCAATTGATCAATGGACAAGTTAACCCTTCTTATGGAATTTGAGAATTTATATGATCTTAAATGCTTCAATGAGCACTTAATGGATTAATTGGAGTGCTTTAAGATGATAAAACAATTCCTAAACATGTATGAGAACCTAAATAAATGGTACAAAGTGAATAGAAAAAGGGTCTTCAAGAACTATGCAAAGTAGGGTGTTATATTGAGAAAATTAGAGAATTTTGTGTGTGCAGACCTCATTCCACGAACGTGGAATGGCAAGGAAAATCATTCCATGGGTGTGGAATGCCCTGATTAATGACACATAGTTTTTTTGTAACTTTTTCATACGGACTTGGATTTACGCGCGATTTTCGCCTATGTTCATATTTTTACATAAGGAATGAGATGAAACAACAAAATTTAGTAATGTAAGCTTTGAGGGGTATTTTGGTTATTTTAATGAGTTATGTCCATGTTATATAGGTATTGTTTGAGAGTGTTGCCCGAAGGAAAGGAACTAGAAGAAGACTAGCTAGCCTACATGTGATTGAGGTGAGAATGTGTTGACATTTTTCCCACTTTGGGGTACATGGCAATATGATTTTATGATAACGAAACATTAATGCTTTGATATATGAAAGGTGTTGAAATGAAAGTGTTAAATATTCTGGAAATAATTTTTTGAAAGAACGCGTTGAAGGCAAGAATGTTTTTGAAAGAAAAGAAAGTTTTGGAAGAACGAATGTTTTGTTAATGTGTTTGAAATGTTTTGAAATATAGATGTTTTACTTTTGAAATGAGTATTTTGAAACTGATGTATGAATTATGTAAAACATGGAAAGTAATGAAAAGAATGAAAAGAAAGGAAATAAATGGAAAGTAATGAATAGAATTAAAAGAATTGGGAAGTAATGAAAAGAATATACTGCTCGAGCCATGATGCTTGTAAGAGGTCTAGAGGAATCTACTGGGGTGACCCCCCCTTCCTATTATTAGTCACTTTTAAAACCTTTGTATTTTTTTATTATATAATAAATTTTCCATCAACAAATTTGAAAGATGTATTTCATGTAATATAGGATATTGAGAAACGGTTTATGTTTGACGGTTGCAACTTACAACTGAGGTAATATAAAAAAGTATTCTTAAGTATATGAAACAACTTCACAAGTTTCCAAATTTGTCCCCATTAGTGATTGATATAATTTATATTTTTGTATCAAGCTTTTGAACAATATGCAATTTTATTTGTATCCTTATTCTATTAATTATAATACCTAACCGTGAACTAATCATATTCGTGCATTAATGTTGGATATGGACATATTGTGACATCCCCAATTTCACGGCCATAAAAGACCGATTTGTTTATGCTTTGTTTTTAAAATCAGAGTAATCGTTTAAAGAAAATTGTTGCGGAATTTGTCCCCAAAACAAAATATGATAAGAATTTCTCAAAGCATTTCTTAAAGAAAAGTATTTTCATTATATAACAAAATCTCGGGATGTCATGTTCCGATACAGACACATAAGCATAAACAGAACTTACATTTATTTACACTAATGATTTACATTTCCTTTAATCTCTCAGTGAAATATGTCTTCGTATTGATACCTGTGATACAAAGAAAACTGAGTGGGTCAGGCTTGGGATCCTGGTGAGCATATAGGGTTTTCGACCCACAATAATATAATTATTATATTCAACCATCAAACAATCAACCCAATTACCCATCCCCATTATCTTCTTTATTTCTCAAGGTTTTACCCTAAGAATTCAACTATCATTCATTCATTCATTCCTAAGGATTGACCTAAGGAATTGACACAAAATCCATTGCTACATAAGGCGCATCTACCAACATCATCCTTTAAGCGCCTCTGCCAGGATTACGTCATACACTATGAGGCGCGACTGCCAGGTTAATGACATTCTCTTTTAGGCACATCTGCCGACATTATCCTATAAGCGCATCTGCCAGGATTATCCTATAAGCGCATCTGCTAGTATTATGACATTCTCTATTTGGTGCATCTACCAATATTATTCTCAAGCGCATCTGCTAGTATTATGACATTCTTTACTCGGTGCATCTACCAATATTATTCTTTAAGCATCTTACATACCTCGTCATTTACCTCATCATTTTATCACACACCAACTATCTCATCTACCCATGTTCTACCCAACATATTAGAGGCCTTGGACGAAACCTATAGGGCCTCCCTATAGTTTTTTCATCCACTCCCATCTAAGGAGTCTAATAGCCCTGTTTCACAACTATTAATGATTTGCAAAACAGCCCATGTTCCTTTAATCAGTGCCTTTAATCCCAAAATTAATTCCAAATTAATTTCTGATTAATTACTAATTAAATAACATGATTTCTAATTAATATATTATTTTCATAATACATTAATAAATCAATTTATGATTCAATATAATAAATTCAACATCTCTCTCATCAAAAGTCATCCTGTCAAGTTGCTAGAGTGAAGCCCGCTCTTTAAGGAGGTTCTAGAATTGCCCAATGCTCAACTATTGAACATTGTCACCTTTAGTCCCTGCACTTTTAATTAATTCTTTTAACCCCCAAATTAATTCCAAATTAACTTTTGATTAAATATTAATTAAACAATATGATTTCTAATTAATATATTGTTTCCATAATACATTAATAAATCATTTATTTTGATTTCTAATTAATTTATCAACCAAGTAATAAATTAATAAATCATTCTTCTCTCTCTAACAATCATCATATTCAATTGCCAAGTTTCAAGGCAACCCAAAATGACTGTGCTACTATCAATTCAAGTTTATATCAATTATAGTTATGGGCTTAGACACCTAATCCAATAATCTCTCACTTAGATAAGTCTAATAACTATAACCGCCAGTATAATTACTAAATTGATCAACAAATTGTAGCTACCAAAAGTCGATGTCGAACTCTGACCCAGTCAGTGACGTGTCCTTAGATAAGTGATAAAATATTCCTCCGTGCTACAAGATATCGTATAGACATGAGACATGGATTATAACCATTCTCTCTGTCCAAGATTTTTTTTCTAATTTCTGATTTATGACGATTGATATCAAACTACTACTTAAACACATCAATACAGTCCATGCTTGGCTTGGCCAAGCACTTTAGATGTCATCATCAAATCATCGAGGGCCCACAGATATCGCTTTTCCTGTTAGGGCCCCACTGATATCAAACTACTACGTATTACCAATGCACAACTGAATCGCAAACTCATATATCTTCGTTTCAAGAATATAAGATATTATCGTCTCTAAATTACTCGTGAGAAAATCCATAAAGTAATTCTCTGAGCGTGGGTTAATCCAATACTTAAATCCCTATTTCAAAAGTATTCATGAACATTAAAGCAAAACCATTGTTATGTCTAATCACCATAGACAATCTACAATTCAATTCATGAAAGTCTTGATTTACTACTTTCTTCCAAAAGTATGATCGACTGTGGATGTTTGAATAACTCAATTATTCGGGAAGTAAAACATGCAAAGTGAAACACAATAATAACCTAATTAACTATGGTCTCAAAACTATTGAATATAAATAAAACGCTTATTATATAATCACTATATTAATTAGACTTTATTAATTGTATAATGTTTCGATTAATCAACTAAACACTTGAAATAAACATCAGTCATGCCATGTTATAAACATGCATAATATGTCTTTCTATGCTCGTTCCTTTGTTAACATATCAATTGGACATAATTCCAATGATGCTCATATCACAATTTCAAATCCTTGTTACAAGTGTAAGAATTCTAAATTATTGTCACCACTAAATGTGTTAGAGTCTAACCTTGTATGCAATATCCTTTTGTGATGACGTGGCGTTAAAGTCACCGAGACTTAGCCAACGATGTCACAAAATGCTCCACTAAAACTTTGTTATTAAAAACATTTCATGATAATGAAGTATGAAATTCACGGTACACTCCTTGAACATCTTCCTTGCATTAAAGTTCCTCACTCACATGTAGATTTCAACAAACAACTCCCACTATGGAAAGATTTCCATATTCCCATATGACTATCAATTCTGATCAATAATTATCCCAATCTAAAACATGTCACTATGGTCCCTCAAAATTTATATTATACTTCCAACTGTCCACAAGAAACCAATATTTAGTGAAACTCAGATTTTCCTTTAACAAGTTTACTCATATCCAGTTCTTGTCCTTTTCCTTTTTAACGCCCTACACATTTTGAAAATCAGAAAGTGTGAATATTTTAGCATAATCATTCCTATATCTGAAGCACATGGGATTCAATACATAATGTCTTACATAAAGACATGATACTTGACCAGTCTCTTGCTATAATATTTCCATATATAGAATTTCCTATGTTGAATCATTTCAACACAATATTCATATATGTCCATGATTAAGTTCTTTCAATTCCAAACTTTTAGATTTGAAATGAAGTATAAGCGTCCTCTCTCCTTAATCCTTTTGTATCGAAACAATTCCCAAACTTTGCAATTTTGCAAATTTGAAATCTCTGTTTCCTACAACTAGTATTCCCAACCTGCAATACTTAGCATAACAATTATACTCTTACTAAAATAACAATTATGCTTCCATCTTCATAATAATTGTGCTCCAACTAGCTTTGACATGTACCCAGAAATCAATACTTTTGACTTTCTTACTAAAGTGAAATTTTTTGATACGTGATGCTTTGATAAGTCTTTATCTAGACTTTTCAAGATCATACACCTTTCATTAGATAGCATATGTGTGTGTGTGTGTGTGTTTAAACCCTTTCAAAACTTATAGCTATCAGTCCTGAACGTTCAATCTATCTCTTGCCATTTCTCATAATTCGAACTATGAAAAGGGATGTCGTAATCATATGCGAATTTGAGAACACAATTATCACAATTGCTAACCATAATGGTATTAATCAGATTTAAAATCTACTAGCGAAATGTTTCCTCATAATCATTTTCATGAAGTAGAGCGAAACCTTTTGCCACCTAGATTTTATGGTGTATGCATTCCTATCCATGTGAATTTTTCATTTCAAACCGACAATCATAAAATAAGGTGAAGGACAAAACCAAAATCAAATTTAGGTTTCATTGACCAAACTTTGTTTATTCTTAATTTCTCGCCTTCTAGTAGCACAAGGGCTAGCAGAGCTTCCAAGTTGTTAAGCAGCTCGCTTCCATTGACCAATGTACTATCATTGACCAACGTGCTATGAACATTTTTTTGTGGATGACACAATTTTTATGACAAACGAAACCGAGTCAAATGCTAGGAACATTGTAGACTTACTTTGTGGTTTCTTCCTTGCATCTGTATAAAAATTAATATACATAGAAGTTGATAATCATTAGAGTGAACTTTGGTGATATGGAGAATTTTTAGAGTGAACTTTTGTGGTTTCTTCCTTGCATGTGTCTATAAATTAATATACATAGAAGTTGATAATCATTGGAGTGAACTTTGGTTATATGGAGAATTTAATAGGCATCAGTGGTTGCTCGACCTTATGTTTCCTGTTTATGTATTTGTGTATATATGTCTCCTGGTTGGCTTTAACACTGTGAAATATAAAGTTGGAAAAAGATTGTTGATAAATTTACGGCCTAACTCTCCATTTGGAAAGTAAAATTTTCTCGGTGCACTACAAGAAAAATGAGCAATAGCTATGGTCACCGTTATAATCAGATTTAATATAACTATGTAGTAAATGATTTCTTTTACATCTTTTTTGGTGCTACATATATTTAGTAATTAGATATATTTTGTAATATGTCAGCCACCAACCAACATTCATTTTGATCTTATTTGTAGCAAATTTGATGTAATCGTTATCTTTTACCATCTTAATTTCCCCCTAATCAGATACTCAGAATCCTATTACTATAACTATATAGTACTATATTTATAATATACGTCCTAAAATGGTCTATATAAATATATAGTAACTATTTGACAAAAGTAAATCTTTTTTTTCTTATCTATAAAATATTATAATTAAATTAGTATAATAAGCTAGAACAAACATTGCCAAACATCTTTGTTTTTTTTTTCTTTTCCAAAACCCTATATATCAATTACCTCATAAAAGATATATAAGATTCTGAAATAGTTTTAATTTTCTAGTAACAAATCATATGTTTATCATTTGACTTCATTTATCCTTTTTATTACTCATTACTCATCAAAACCTGTACACAAATTCAACCAACCAAACAAGGTTCACCGTTTACCATGTTTTTGATTTCTCTGATCGAGCAAACTTCCAATGTAAAAGGGAACTTGTTCATATCTCCATTAATATTGCTAGATACCAATATAAACTAAACTTGAAACGACGTAAACACACACACACACAGACACACAAATACACAAACTAATACACAGCACACATGCATTTACACTGTGACAAACAACTCTTACAATCAGAAAGTTTTGGATAGGAACCAGTATTACAGTCACACTGCTTCACACACTTGGACTTTGGTGTATTCGCCCACAAGCATCTAGCCATGCACCTCATGATTGGTGCACACTTTGGACAATCTTTTCTCATCGCCTTTGCAATACAGTTCCTGCAATCTCCACCATTGGGTGAGCATGCTTGAGTAGAACTCATGGTGGTGTACACCACTAGGAGCACCAAGCACATCACCATTCTTAACGGCAGCACCCTCTTGTTCGCATACTCCATCACTTTGAATTTTTTTGAAGTAAAGTGTTCGATCTTACTTTCTTCTTTCGTTGACTGTATAGATCATATAGGAATGGTTTGTTTTATATCGAAATTTTTGGTGGGCCCCAATGACTTTATGACTATTTTGCGAAAAGAGATCCATCGGATGGGATTTTGTGATGGGGTAAATAATTTTTTAACAAAATTAAATATAGTTTTAAGTGTATGTGCATCTAGTTGAATAACTATATATATACAAGTATATAGATAGTTATTTTTGTATATGTTATTTTCTATCTTTAGGTGGTTTAATCATCTTGTTATATATAGATTTTATGAGGTAACGAAAATTTTATTGTTTAAAAATATGAAGTTAGAATTTATTTTTTATAAACGGTAAGTATAACATATTCCTAAACTACTCTTAATTTCGACCGTTTTGTATCCCTCGTCCTCGGGTTGAGACAGCGATAACGGATTGACTCAGCTGGAAACCCTTAGAAAGTTAGACAAATAGGTACGGATTTGAGAGCTTTAATATTACACAACTTAAATGCTGCTATAAATTTCATCGAATGGATACATTTGATATATTTGATGTTAGCTAGTCTTTCTTGGGTTGCTCAATGATCTATATCTCATTAACTACTAACTTTTTTTTTTTTTTTTTTTTTTTTTTTTTTTTTTTTTTTTTTTTCTTCTTTAATGACCATCATACCACCATTTAAAATCTTTTGATTTTACCTTGTAGAAAGTTAGAAATAATAAACATATAGTTGAAATTATTATTTAAAAATCAAACTACTTTATTTTTATAAAGTAATTTAAAAAGTCATAAATACTTTAATATGTTATATAAGATTTTTTTTTACCATTCGACTCATTCAACTTATAACAACAATTTTTATTTTTTAAGTGTATGTTATTTAAATGAAAAAAAGAACAATTTTTATTTGATTCAGTAAACGTTATTTGTATGTTTATATGTAAAAGAGTAACAATGAAGCAGCACAATGTTGATGAAGTTACAAAATATATACTCAATGTAACAATCCGTTGTTTTGAAATAATAAAAATCTAAACAACAACTTATATATTGCAATTTTTGTTACATGGTATTATCATTAGCCTTAGAACTTGTTTAAAAAACTAAAAAAAAAAAGATTGGATTGAAAACTAAACTAAATTAGAGTGTTATAAATAAAAATAAGATAAAAGACTAAGAATGTAAAACATAAATATTCTTGTTTTCACCCAATTAATTGTAGGCCGTGAACTCGTGGCTGAAAACACCTTCTTTTAGCCATGAACTCTTTCAACTTGATAGTAATCGTCACTAAAATATCCTATTATTTTATCCTAATACCATTTCTGTATGTTATAAATACGTTTACCAATATAAACGTCAACTCAACCTCTTATCCCTTCTTTCATATATAAGTCACTACATACCCTTAATTCCCATTCTTACAACTTTAAAGGAAAATACCCTCATTCTCTATCAATATCCAACACATTTCCTTTTACTTGCAAAGTGTAAACAACTCCAGTAGACTTTGCTCCAAGTGATAATAATCTTTGGTAAGTTCATTCAAAATCCTAGTATTTTCAAAATCATTCTTATGATTATTAACATCTTAATCACACATTAATGTATTTTTAAACATTAGGATACAACTATCGTTACGTGCTCTAAATCAAAGTTCACTGTTTCCTATCCCGTTATCAACCTCATTATTACATTCGATGTGAGTTCATATCCCTATATTTTCATAACTTTTTTCATGTTTTAAGGGGAGAATACAAGTAGAACACAAGAAACTTGTATTAATATACAAATTATTATTTTATATTTTATTAGATTAAAGTATCTTTACGTAGAAATATTAAACCTACGGAACAACGTTATTAGCAAATTTACAAAAGGTTACATGCAAAATACGTTAAAACGAAACGGTTATCATTTTCAACGAAAAAAATACTTTTAAACTATAATAGATATAGTTTGGGTTACATTCACATTATTTTACCTTTTTAGGGCAAAGAAACGATTATATAAAAATACGATTATTTTTATATTATAAACATAGTGAAAAGAGTAACAATTCCATGTATGAACATTTTCATTAACAAAACACGTATCTCGTTGGAAATTTGTGAGTTATTCGTCTTCATTGTACCTACCAAAGGTATCCATGGAAGTCCTGGTTATTTTATAACCAGAGTCTCATTCCGGAGAGCGTGATACTTGTGTATAGATCTATACGAGACTGATGATCCCGCACCCTGACTGTTAGCTACAACACGACCGGCGGGTTATGGGTGACAAACGTCATATCTTTTCGACAACTGAAGAACGTCGAGGCAGACAATTCATTAATAACACGGTTATGAAAACTCACATGATAAACGGAAATACGTTATTTTTACGCAAAATCAATATTATATTTATTTTACGTAATTACTCAGCTCTTCAACTGGTTTTATTTTCGAATAAAAGTACATGTTACAAAACTAAGTATGACATATATACTTGTACTTTTGGTCTTAGGATATATAAGACTACAACTCATTTTTTTATGGAAAATATAGGATTTTCCGGGTTAGATACGATTACTTTATAAACAAACAGTTTACAACTCAGTTTTATGGAAAATATAAGATTTTTCCGGATTGATACGATTACTTTACAAACAAACAACTTACAACTCATTTTATAGAAAATATCGGATTTTCTGGAAACAAACGTGATTTCATCTCATTGAATGACATATATTTTCATACAAATGCTTATGAATTCACCAACTTAAATGTTGACACTTTTTCTCAAATAACTTGTATTCTCAGGAAGACAGAAAAACAAGTATCAACAGCTTTTTGAAGATTTGGCGCTAAGGTGTGAAACAAACCTTTTGAACATCATATTGTACTTGATTTTTGGAAACATGTAACGCTAACAACGATGTAACTTTTTCAATTATGTATATGATGGTTGTGTTTACTTTCTTTACTATTCAATTGTTATGATACTATACATGATGTCCTCCGCCCCCGAATGTTTCCACCGTTCAAGTTTGGGGGTGTGACACATTGGTATCAGAGCAATGTTTATAGTGAACTAATTATATCGAACCATATGATATACAACTATAAATACAATGGAATAAAAACACTCTGATCAAGAATTATACTTTTTAAAATATAATAATATTTTTATAAAAAGTATACATCCATACATACGTACTAGTTCAGTGTCGTAATAAAAACAAAACAAAAGTATTAAAGATACGTTGAGCACTACGAGTACATCTGAGAGTATGTAATCAGGTCTGGAATGAATATAGTCTGATCAACTATATTTATTCAAAAGGTGACTAGCATACGCTTAGTAATAGTCGTAGTGGGCAACAAATCTAAAAACTTACCAACCCCATAAACTCGAGAACCAAACGTAAAATTTAAAATACTATAGGGGTATTTTATGTGACTACTATATTTAAGCTTCGATATTTATTTTCATACATTTGAGTTTTTCATATATTCATCATACCCCTATTCTCGCATAGACATTATGGTAGGGTATCATCTGCGTGGAGATCCCTACTTCCCTGATCAAGGGAATGGTGATTGGGTTGAAGATGATCCAAAAGAGGATCATGAGGAGGACAAGGATGAAGAGGAGATGGGTGAGGATTCCGACAAGGAGCCCGAAGTCTACAATCCACCTCCTGTCCCCATTCTCGGACGACACTTTAAGGGCCCGATGCCCCAATGGGCTGAGGAATTGAGGTTATCGAGCCGAGAACAGGGCCAACGCCCTCCTTTCGGTATGGACATAAATTTCTACAACCTTGAAGGAGGAAGTTCCGCCGACAGGTCCCTCCATGTCGTAATATGCCCCATCTCTTGCCAGAATGATCAATCACGAATATCGATCAACCGAATTCTGGAAGTTAACGCTACCTCCCAAATTAATGTCGTTAATCTTCGTCGTCTGGACGAAGATCATGATCAAACTAGAAACCACACTGAGAGGCTTCAAAAAGAGATGGTTGCTGCTTAAGCCGAAATCAAAGCACTTTGGGAGCATCAAACTACATTAGAGAGGCGTTTGATGGGAAAAGAGCACCATGTGGTAGAGTCCATTGCTTAGAGTCGTACCCGCCACAAGTAGTGTTTGCAATACTCCCACTTTTGATATAGACTAGGACCTTGGATATGTATACTACTTTTATCTATATGTAAAACTCCACCCTACGATTAAGTAAATATACTACTCGTAGGTTGTAATGCTATCAAATTTTCCCTTATGTTGATATAATATAGACCTATATCAAAGTCAAATTTTCCCAACTGTATGTACAAAACTATATATCAATGAAAATGACAAGCATTTTACTTCATTGGGAGCTATCACAATTTTCATAACATTTTGTTTACCTATGGTAAAATTATAATTATTTAGTGTATATGTTAAAGTATTATGTAATTAAGAATTGACTTAGAAAAGATAGGTCCGCTTTAGGCTATGTTCCTTGTTTGGTTGTGGACTCAAGGCAGACACATTATGTTTAACAGTCTATTCAGTCTTAATTACATACAACTTGTATACACCAAGTGAATTTACAAGGACATGGTATAAAATACACTATACAAATTCATTATGAGTGTTGCTATAAATGAAATTGGCGATTGTTTACTTATATTAGTAGACTTTTATTGTAAATTTCTTCCTATAACAGTATAGCAATCAAAATATGATGCATTTAGAACTAAGATATATCTTGTTCAATATCACATGACTCATAACTACCATAAAGAACTTATCTTCATTTCTTTTTTAACTTTATGCCAGAAAGATGCCACCAAGAAAGAATCCAAGACGTTTCAACAATGCTCCACCAACTCCACCACCACCACCACCTCCACAATATGATGCCGCTATGTTCCAAGCTGCGGTAACTGCTGCTGTAGCAGCCGCCATAACGCAAATAAACGCACGCAATGCCAGTGGAGCGGGCAATGGTACTAACCACTCGAACCATGTTGAAAGCCATGGACACCCTAGGGAGTGTTCATACAAAGACTTTACCAATGGGAAACCTAAAACCTTCAAGGGAAGTGGAGGAGTAATCGCACCGATGCAATGGTTCGAAAAGACTGAATCAGTCTACGAAATATGCGCATGTCCGGAAACTAGTAAAGTCAAATATGCAACATGCACCTTGGTGGAACAACCATGTCAAAGCATTAACCCTCCCAGTGGTAAATTCCATTAGCTGGGAAGACCTGAAGATCTTGATGTTAGAAGAATATTGCCCAAGGGGCGAAGTGGAAAATTTGGAGCATGAGTTGTGGACCCTCAAAATGAATGGATCTGACCCCGCTGCCTACATGGCCATATTTTGTGATCTCTCTATATTATGCCCCAAGATGATTACCCCGGAAGCGAAAAAGGTGGAAAGATACCTATGGGGATTGTCAACCCAGATCCAAGGGTATGTAATAGCTTTCTAACCTACTACCTTCGACGGCGCAAAATATTTGGCGCAACAACTCGTTGACCATGGAGTCCGTCAGGGAACAATAACAGCCGCTCCTGAAGAACCAAAAGAAGGCGACAATAGAAAAAGGCCTTGGAACAAAAGAAAGAGCAAAACAACAGAGGAAAACTCTAAAAGACAACAAGTGGTGGCAGCTCACGCCGTCACTGTCCCAATAGCCCCAACACTTGTTAAGCAATATGATGGGAATCTACCAAAATTCAATAAATATAACTACCACCATGTCGGTGCGTGTCGGGAAATGTATTGCACGAAGTGCAACAAGAAAGGAAACATAGTCCGTTTCTGCAAAGAACCCGCTCAACAAGCTGCCCCAACCGCAAATGCCGGAGTGAGCCGCACTTGCTACGGATGCGGAGATATAGGGCATATTAAGAGGGATTGCCTGAAAACAAGGAATGCAGGGGGAGTAAGAAGAGTACTGACGATGGGATAGGAGGAAGCAATAGCAGACCCGATTGTGGTTATGGGTACGTTTCTCCTCAATGACTCTTATGCATGCATACTGTTGATAGTGGAGCGGAGAGGAGTTTTGTGAGCCACCAGTTTAAAAATTTACTCAATCAAAAACCAAAATCATTAAACGAAACATTCACCGTTGAGATGGCAAATGGAAAGACGGAAAACACTAACGACATATAAGTAGACTGTACCCTCTCACTAAACAATCATCCTTTTCAAATCAACCTCATGCCAGTCTCAATAAAAACTTCGATGTCATCATCGGCATGGATTGGCTATGTCCCCATCGTGCTAATATTCTATGCTACGAAAAGGTCGTTCGCCTTAATCTGTCAAATGGCGAAACCCTCATTATTTACGGTGATAAGCCCAGTACAAACCTTCACATCATTTCTTGCACCAAGGCTCGGAAATTCCTGTGCAAATAATACCAAGTATTCTTGGCACATGTCGTGAATGAGAAGCAATAAGTGAAAGATCTCAAGAGAATTCCTGAAGTCTGTAATTTTCCTGACGGATTTCCTGAAGATCTTCCAGGAGTACCTCCTATGCGACAGGTCGAATTTAGAATCGACCTTATTCGTGGAGCTACCCCAGTAGCGAAATCTCCATATCGTCTAGCCCCATCAGAGATGCATGAGTTGTCCAGCCAACTAAATGAATTACTCAGTAAGGGATTCATTCGACTGAGCTTCTCACCTTGGGGAGCACCAGTCCTATTCGTAAAGAAGAATGATGGATCGTTCCGAATGTGCATTGACTATCACAAAATAAACAAACTCACCATTAAGAACCGATACCCACTACCATGAATAGACGACTTGTTCGATCAACTCCAAGGAGTGGACTACTTTTCAAAGATTGACTTGAGATCCGGATATCACCAATTATGAGTCCAGGAAAGTGATGTTCCCAAAACAACATTTCGAATGCGTTATGGTCACTACGAATTTGTAGTGATGCCCTTCGGACTAAACAATGCACCCGCAGTGTTCATGGACTTAATGAACATGTTATGCCGTCCTTACCTAGAAAAATTTGTGATTGTGTTCATAGACAATATACTCATCTACCCGCAAGGCAAGAAGGAGCATAGTCAACACCTTCGATAGGTTTTGGAAACATTACCAGTGGAAAAGCTTGATGCGAAATTCTTAAAATGCGAATTTTGGATTCGGAAAGTAGATTTCCTAGGTCATGTGGTCAGCGAAGAGGGAATACACATGGACCCCTCCAAAATTAAAGCAATCAAGAACTAGTCAGCACCAAAAACGCCAATGGAAATTCACCAATTCTTAGGCTTGCTAGCTATTACCGCAGATTCATATAGAACTTCTCAAGGATCGCTAAATCACTTACTACCCTGACTCAGAAGGGTGTAACTTTAAGCTGGGGAGAGAAGCATGACACTGCATTCCAAACTCTGAAGCAAGCTCTGTGCAGCACACCTATTTTGTCTCTTTCTGAAGGTACCGAAGACTTCGTTGTATACTGCGATGCATCCAATCAAGGATTGGAATGTGTACTTATACAGCGAGGAAAAGCTATCGCCTATGCCTCAAGACAACTAAAAACTCACGAGGTCAACTACACTACTCATGACCTTGATCTGGGATCAGTAGTGTTTGCTTTAAAGATTTGGAGACACTACCTCTATGGAACTAAGTTCACCATCTTTACAGCCCACAAAAGTCTTCAACGCATATTCAATCAGTAGGAGCTAAATATGAGACAACGACGATGGGTTGAACTACTCAATGATTAAAAATGCGAAATTCGTTATCATCTCGACAAAGCTAATGTGGTAGCAGATGCTCTTAGTCGTAAAGAGTACTCAGGTTGTAGAGTAGAAGCAGTAACCATGACTATCCATTCCCACCTAAAAGAAGCTCAATTGGAAGCCCTAAAACCAGAAAACATGACCGGTGAAGCCCTAGGGGGAATGGATAAGAACTTAGAAGTCAAGGGTGACAGAGTTCGTTATCTCATGAATCGGATCTGGACACCGAAGTTTAGTGGATTCAGAGAAGTTGTCATGAATGAAACACACAAGACTCGATACTCTCTTCATCCAGGTTCAGACAAGATGTATTTGGACCTCAAGCAATTGTATTGGTCGCCGAACATGAAGGCAGAAATCACTACCTACGTGGGGAAGTGTCTAACTTGCACCAAAGTGAAGGTAGAATACCAAAAGCCCTCGGGTTTACTATGTGACATCCCCAAAATCACGGCCAGAAAAGAACGATTTTGTTTATGCTTTATAAAAATCAGAGTACTTCATTTTATAAAAGGTTGCGGAATTTGTTCCCAGAAAAACATGGTAAATACGTTATTAAAACATTTTCGAAGAAACGTATTTATTTTATTTTAAAATGTTTGGGATGTCATCGTTAATACCGAAACATAAGCATAAACAGACTTACAATGATTTACACTAGTGATCTACATCTCTTTTAAATCTCTCAGTGTAATGTCACTTCACTTCGTCACCTGTGATATACATAAACTGAGTGGGTCAGGTTGGGCAACCTGGTGAGTACATAGGGTTTTCAACCCATAATAATATAATTATTATGTTCAATCAAACAATCAACCCAATTACCCATCCCCATTATCTTCTTTACTCTTTAAGGATTTAACCTAAGAGTCATCTATCCTGCATTCGTTTATTCCGAAGTCCCTTACTTCCAGGGTTATGGGACTGGCACTAAATCCATAGCTGCCAATGTTCGTTCATAAAGCACTAATTACATAGCTGCTATAGTCTATTCATCGGGTACTAAATCCATAGCTACCAGTCTTTATCTAATAGGTACTAAGTCCATAGCTACCAATGTTCAACAGGTACTAAGTCCATAGCTACCAATTCCTACAGGTACTAAATCCATAACTACCAACGTCTAAAAGGTACTAAGTCCATAGCTACCGGTGTTTGTCCCATAGGCACTAAGTCTGTAGCTGCCAATGTATACTCACGTCATCTTCTATCTCTCATCATTCATCTACCCATCTCATACCCAACATTTTCGTATATATAAAATATGTATACAGTTTAAGTCCTTTAAAACATGTATAAAACGTTCAACCAGCATAGACAGCAAGTATTCAGATAATGTGCACACATAGCACGTAGTTTATATAAAATACTTCATATCTATGTGTAAGATGAAAGTAACTATGCACTCACAACACGTAATATATATTAAATACTTCATATCTATGTGTAAGATGAAAGTAACTATGCACTCACTTGAGAAGGTGGTGACTCGGTACTCGGACATCGCTTCGTTTACTTTAAAATAATTTCCTTCGACAAAACCTAGTATTATTACCACTAGATTTTAGTCTAATATTTACCGTGACTAATTATTAGTCTTATTATTATTATTATTATATAAGCGTTTAAACAATACTTTCCAACCACTATGTACAGACAGGGGCCAGACATAAAACACCGGAGGGCATGACCATTTTGGCATATAGCACTTCTGAAATCCAACAACCCTATGCGGCCCTTTAAACCAGATTCCCCGTACCGCAAGTAGTTAAAAAGATATTATAACGACACTTATATAAGTCATAATAATAGCTCAAATATTTATTATAAATTTATAATAACAATACTAATTTTAAATATAAACTATATTTAAAATAGGGTAAGCATAACTTACTTACAAGGGGATTTTAGCTAGGAGTCGGGCTCTGTAGGGGCAGAACTTCGTCACTGAATCTTTCTAAGAAAGATTCGTGCAGCGCTTCAGCGCTCACCTTACTATACTAAAACTACAGAAAGAGAAGTCGAATCACGAGGGACCGAAATGCTCAAGGGATAAGGAGAGAAAGACTCTTGAATCAAGAGAATGGTGCAAGAAATATGAGAGCCCAAGCCTCTTATTTATAGTAATTGAATTTACAAAAACTACCCCCCATAATTACTTAATGACCTTATAGTTATATAAACAACTAAACACCCCTTTATAATACTATTTTAAATAGATTTAAAGATATTTGTTGTGACATCCCCAAAATCTCGGCCAGAAAAGACCGATTTTCATTTATGCTTTTAAATAATTTCAGAGTAAATCCTTTGATTTGAAAGAGTTGCGGAATTTGTTCCCAAAAACAAAACATGATAAAATAATATTTATCAAAGCATTTCATCAAGAGATGCATTCCATTATATAATCAAAACTCGGGATGTCATGTTCCGATACAGACCATAAAGCATAAACGATAAACATTACAAGTCATTCAACAAATATATACATATACAGACTTGTAAACAAAACAACAGGATGATCCATCCATCTTACGCCCTTGTGCCACTTCCTGTAATACAAATAAAACTGAGTGGGTCAGGCTTGGGAGCCTGGTGAGCATATAGGGTTTTCAACCCACAATAAATAAGTTATATTTAATTTCACCAACCAATCACTATCCCGATTACCCATTCCCGTTATCCTCACTTTACGTCCCTAAAACAACTATCTCAAGGGACCTAATCTAGGATTTTCATCGAGACGGACATCACTGCGAAGGGGTTTCCTCAACAATAGATATCCTAAAGGCAACCATGAGGGGGATAGAGTACACCGGTGAACACATCGTTCACAGCACCTACAGGTTATGAACCTGCTAGCGTTCCACTGGACTGTCTAGAAAGAGTCCGTGGTCGTTATCCATACTCCGCTGAATAACTAGATCAACAACAACAACAACATCGAGGCCTCTCATCTGTTTATTACACACCAACTATCTACCCATGTTCTACCCAACATATTAGTAGATAAAATATATATTTTCATACGTAGTTTAAAGAAAACCTGTATAGCATGCTTTAATCAACACATATATCACATAACAGATGAGGCACACACACACATAACACATATCTCATAAAGAAATAAGCAGATCTATAAGATAGAAGAGAGTGAATACTCATTCACACATAACACAACCAAATATATACACATAGCACGTATTTTTGTATAAAATACTTCGTATTATTGTATTAGAAGAAATAACTACACACTCACTTGATCAGAAGACGATCCGACAGCACTACGGCTTATAGAAGTAGTAATCCATAGCAGATCTGGAAGATCTCCTCGAAAATCGAACTTCTCGCGGGCAGAGCTTCGACTCGGGAACCGCGCTTCTCGGGATCTTCGAGATCTCGGGACTTGCCTCGGGGCTAGAGTATGATACCGGGACTTCGGGGTAGCTTCGGCATGAAAAACGATGCAAAAGACTAGAGAGAAGAGAAGAAAATGAACAAGAATTATGGCTGCCTTCGGATCCCCTTTTATAGAGGCTGGAGCCTCGGAGTACGCGGGGCGTACTGCCCAAAACGTCATTGCTTACGTATCCGAAGTGCTCGAGTGCGAGTGTCGACATCCCTCGGAGTACGCGGGGCGTACCTCGGATCAGATCGGTGACTCCTTCGGATAATGCTTCCGAATTTTGATTTAAATTTAAATACAAAATGATTAATAAACTTCGGAAATTCATAACTTCTTCATACGAACTCCGTTTTCGACGTTCTTTATATCCACGGAAAGGTGAGACCATGCTCTACGACTTTCGTTTAGACTCCGTCGGCTAATTTTGACTTTATTTTTATTAATTATTTTTAATAGGCCGCGACAGAAACTTTCGTTATAAATTCATAACTTCTTCGTTTGACGTCCGTTCTCGCCTAACTTTTTATCGCTTCGATACCAACAACGAGATCTTCGATTCTCATTTAGATTGCTTCGGCTAACAACCGCTCGATCTCAATTCGAGTATTTCAGGCTGTATACCGCTAAGCCGGAACTTCGATAAATCATAACTTCCTCATACGAAGTCAGATTTGGGCGTTCTATATATATTCGGAAACCTCGTTTCGACTACTACAACATTAACCAAAGATATTAAGTTTATTTTACACTTAAATTTTGACGCTTATTTTTATTCTTAATTAATCAGACCACATAATTAAGCAATTAAGCACAAAACACATAATACTCAAATAATACATTCTTATTATTTCAAAACGGGTTACAAAGGTTAACCTAGACTATTATATTGCTAAATATGGCAAGCCCGGAAACACAGGCGTTACAATTCTCTCCACCTTAGAATGATTCCGTCCCCGGAATCACACATCAACAAACAAATGCGGATAGCGACCCATCATGTCACTCTCCGTCTACCAGGTGAGATTCGGCCCATTCGTGTGTTTCCATCGGACAAGCACTAACCCAACCATCTTGCGTCGCAATTTCTTAGTCTTTCGGTCAACAATTGCCTCTGGTTCTTCAATCAACCTTTTGTTCTCATCAATTCTCAATTCAGAAATTGGAATTATGTCGGGAACTTCTCCCGTGAACTTCCTCAAATAACACACATGAAAAGTGTTGTGAATTCCATTCAGTTCTTCGGGTAATTCGAGCTTGTAAGCTTGGTTCCCAATCCTCTGAAGAACTTTAAACGGTCCAATAAACCTTGGACTCAACTTTCCCCTTTTACCAAATCTTATAAGTCCCTTCCATGGCGAGACTTTAAGCAAAACCGAATCCCCAACCTCAAAAGTTATCGGTCTCCGCTTCTTGTCAGCATAGCTCTTTTGACGATCCTGAGCCGCTAACATTCTTTCCCTAATTATTTTCAACTTTTCAGCAGTTTGATGAACCAACTCTGGTCCCATAAACTGCTTTTCCCCAGCCTCAAGCCAACAAGACGGCGTACGACACTTCTGTCCATACAAAGCTTGGTAAGGCGCCATCTTAATGCTCGAGTGGAAACTATTATTATAGGAAAATTCTACCAACGGTAAATGTTCATCCCAATTACCTAGGAATTCCAGAGTACATGCTCTCAGCATATCTTCAAGTGTTTGTATCGTTCGTTCGCTCTGACCATCAGTCTGCGGATGGTAAGCTGTACTTAAACACAACTTGGTACCCAATTCCTCTTGTAGACTTTTCCAAAACCTCGATGTGAAACGGCTATCACGATCCGACACAATCGTTAACGGAAGACCGTGAAGCCTCACAATTTCCTTCACGTAAGAATTCGCAAGCTTCTCCATAGACCATTTCTCCCTGGCCGCTATGAAATGCGCACTCTTAGTGAATCGATCAACGACCACCCAAATCATGTCGTGACCATTCTTTGTTCTAGGCAGTTTAGTGACAAAATCCATAGCAATGTCTTCCCACTTACCCATAGGCACAGGCAAAGGTTCTAAACTCCTGTACGGTTTCTGATGTTGTGTCTTGACTCTCGCATAAGTCACACACTCGACCACATACTTTGCAACATCAAGCTTCATCGTCGGCCACCAGTAGTAGGGTTTCAGGTCCCTATACATTTTAGTGCTACCGGCATGAATCGAGTACATGGTTTTGTGAGCTTCTTCCATCAGAAGATCTCTGACTCCTCCTGTCTTAGGTATCCAAATCCGATCTTGGAACACCTTCAGTCCATGACTGTTTACACCGAACACCAACGTTTTGCTCAAACGTTCCTCCTATCTGTCATTCTTCTCAGAAGCTTCGCTCTGAGCTTTCTTTATACTTTCCAAAATAGTTGAGACAACTTCAATTCTCAACGCTCTTGGCCTTTTCCTTTCGGGATTGACTTTCCGACTGAGAGCATCAGCAACAACATTAGCTTTACTGGGGTGGTAAAGTATGTCGCAGTCATAGTCTTTAAGTAATTCTAGCCAGCGTCGTTGCCTCATATTCAATTCTTTCTGATTAAAGAGGTATTGGAGACTCTTATGATCAGTGAAAAGTTTGCACTTCGTGCCATAGAGGTAATGCCTCCATATTTTCAGAGCGAAAACTACCGCTGCCAACTCCAAATCATGAGTCGGGTAGTTCTTTTCATGCTCTTTCAGCTGTCGAGACGCATATGCTATCACCTTTTCTCTTTGGGTCAAAACACAACCCAAACCAACACTAGACGCATCGCTATAGACAGCGAAGTCTTCAACTCCATCGGGTAGAGAAAGTATCGGTGCCTCGCATAGCTTCTTCTTTAGCTTCTCAAATGCTTCCTGATGCTTCTCACCCCAAGCATAAGTAGCTCCTTTGTGGGTCAAAGCTGACAATGGACTAGCGATCGAAGAAAAGCCTTGGATAAACCTTCGGTAATATCCAGCTAATCCCAAAAAGCTTCGAATCTCCGTGGGACTTTTCGGTTGCTCCCACTTCGTCACAACTTCAATCTTCGCTGGATCAACCATTATCCCTTCTTGGTTGACCACGTGACCCAAGAATTGGACTTCACGAATCCAAAAATCACATTTGGAGAACTTTGCATACAACTTCTCCTTCTTCAAAACTTCCAACACTTCTCACAAGTGTCTGCCATGCTCCTCCTGGCTTTTCGAGTAAATCAGAATGTCGTCTATGAACACTATCACGGATTTATCAAGGAACGGGTTACAAACCCTATTCATCAAATCCATGAACGCTACTGGAGCATTGGTTAGTCCAAACGACATAACCAAGAACTCGTAGTGTCCATATCTAGTTCTGAATGCAGTCTTCTCGATATCTTGCTCTCTTACTTTTAGCTGATGATATCCTGACCTAAGATCGATCTTCGAGAAATAGCTCGAACCTTGCAATTGATCGAACAGGTCATCAATCCTCGGCAACGGATATCTATTCTTTATTGTTGCCTTGTTCAGCTCTCTGTAATCGATGCACATTTTCATACTTCCATCTTTCTTCTTTACAAATAACACCGGAGCTCCCCAGGGCGATGAACTAGGTCTAATGAAACCGTTGTCCAATAACTCCTGAAGTTGCATCATTAGTTCCTTCATCTCCGTCGGTGCTAATCGATAAGGTACTTTTGCAATTGGCGTCGTTCCTGGCAACAAGTCAATACGGAATTCCACTTGTCGATCAGGCGGTAATCTAGGAAGATCTTCGGGAAATACTTCCGGATAATCACACACAACTGGAATATTCTGCATCACCTTCTTTTGCTTCTTAGCATCAATCACGAATGCTAAATACGATGTACACCCCTTGGTCAAACATTTTCTGGCTTTCATCAATGAAATGATTCCAGAATTCACTCTGCGTTTATCTCCATACACCATAAACGAATCTTTCCCAGGCGTGTTTACTTTGACTATTTTCTTCTTGCATAAAATTTCGGCGTCGTTGGCGCTAAGCCAATCCATTCCCAATACGATGTCGAAACCATTAAGTTCGATAGGCAATAATTCCTCGTGGAACTTATTCCCATTCAGATCAATTAAGATGTTTTTCATGCGATAGCTAACAGGTACAAACTTGCCACTAGCAACTTCGACTAATAAAGCATTATCTAGTCTAACAACAGGCAAAGCTAGCTTTCTACCAAATTCATGCGATATAAAGGAGTAATTGGCTCCAGAATCAAATAAAATTTGGGCAGGCAATTCGTTAACGAGAAAGGTACCTGAAGCGACATCAGCTTCATCTTTAGCAGCTTCCAGTGTCATCTGGAATGCTCTCGCCTTTGGCTTTGGCGGAATGTTGGGTCTAGCTGCCTCCTTCTTCTTCGGGCAGTCCCTCGACATATGACCCTCCTCACCACAACCATAGCAAACTTTCTTTGTGAGGTTACACTCATTGGCATAGTGCCCTGGCTTTCCACACTTGTAGCATGTGTTCGCCACCTCACATTTTCCATGATGCTTCTTCTTACATTTGTCACACCATTTCGCTTCACCTCCACCTCCCCTCGAACCAGACTTCGAGAACTTGTTTTTTCTTGTTGGACCCTGAAGTTCCATCGAACTTCCTCTTTTCTCCAACATCTATTCTTTCCAGACCCTTTTCCTTCTGCTGGGCCTCCACATTCTTAGCTGCACGAACAGCCGTTTTCAGAGTGGTTGCCATTTTGACTGTCGGACCAAAGTCAGCAGGCAGTCCGTTAGCAAACCTCTCAATCTTGGAGAGTTCCGTCGGCACTAGGTACGGAAACAACTTCATCTTCTCAGTAAATGCAGTAGCATAGTCATCTATGCTCATCTTCCCTTTTCTTCAAGTTTTGGAACTCATTGTTCAGATCAATCAGATCTATCTCCGAACAATACTGCACCCTTAACTGTTCCAAGAACTCCTCCCATGACATTTTCAGGGCCTCTCCTCGTGGCATAGTATCTGCCAACAACTTCCACCAACTCAAGACCCTAGTCTTCAGTTGTCTAACTGCAAAGACGGTTTTCTGTTTGTTGCTACAGTCGCAACTTTCAAATACCATCTCCATTTCGGAGATCCAATCCATTATCTCAACAGGCTTTGGGCTCCCAGAAAGACTTGGCGGTTTGGCGCCCAAGAAGTTCTTGTACATACGCCCATCCTTGTTGTTTCTCCTTTCTGGATCGTTCCTTCGTTCCTCTTGAGTCCCAACTTGACTCACCATGCGACTATTGTTCCCTTCCTCCGATTGCTCGGGAATCAATTCCGGTTCCTCAATAGGTATGATAGGTTCATCCCTATTATTATGCAACATTTGTCGCATCTCCTCCCTTTGTTCGGCTAGCATAGCCCGAATCATGGCTTGCACCGTATCCATTGTTATTGGTTCTGGTGCTGCTACTACAACAGGTATCTGCTCAATCACTGGCGGTTGATTCCTATTTTCATCCGCGTTTCCAACGCCACTCCTCGTTCTCACCATTTTTTGATCTACACACCGAATAAGGTGAAATGAGATCCTCATTCACGATAGATATTCAAATCATCCTTATTACTCCGAAACGTTTACATGCTAGTTCTAATACCGTAGACATACGCTTAGAATCCTACACACATAAGGTTTCCAGATCCGGTCGGCAACAGACCGTAGATCCGAACAATTAATATCATATATGGAAACATATAACATTTAGCACATAAAAGCATTTTAGGCAACTTTCCTAAAATAAACTAGTGCTCGTGTCTAAAATCCAACAGACACACACCTCAAAATTTCACTTAGCATTCTAAGTTTAAGTCTAGAAATCCTACAAATTCCTAGTTCGCTTAAACTAATGCTCTGATACCAACTGTGACATCCCCAAAATCTCGGCCAGAAAAGACCGATTTTCATTTATGCTTTTAAATAATTTCAGAGTAAATCCTTTTGATTTGAAAGAGTTGCGGAATTAGTTCCCAAAAACAAAACATGATAAAATAATATTTATCAAAGCATTTCATCAAGAGATGCATTTCATTATATAATCAAAACTCGGGATGTCATGTTCCGATACAGACCATAAAGCATAAACGATAAACATTACAAGTCATTCAACAAATATATACATATACAGACTTGTAAACAAAACAACAGGATGATCCATCCATCTTACGCCCTTGTGCCACTTCCTGTAATACAAATAAAACTGAGTGGGTCAGGCTTGGGAGCCTGGTGAGCATATAGGGTTTTCAACCCACAATAAATAAGTTATATTTAATTTCACCAACCAATCACTATCCCGATTACCCATTCCCGTTATCCTCACTTTACGTCCCTAAAACAACTATCTCAAGGGACCTAATCTAGGATTTTCATCGAGACGGACATCACTGCGAAGGGGTTTCCTCAACAATAGATATCCTAAAGGCAACCATGAGGGGGATAGAGTACACCGGTGAACACATCGTTCACAGCACCTACAGGTTATGAACCTGCTAGCGTTCCACTGGACTGTCTAGAAAGAGTCCGTGGTCGTTATCCATACTCCGCTGAATAACTAGATCAACAACAACAACAACATCGAAGCCTCTCATCTGTTTATTACACACCAACTATCTACCCATGTTCTACCCAACATATTAGTAGATAAAATATATATTTTCATACGTAGTTTAAAGAAAACCTGTATAGCATGCTTTAATCAACACATATATCACATAACAGATGAGGCACACACACACATAACACATATCTCATAAAGAAATAAGCAGATCTATAAGATAGAAGAGAGTGAATACTCATTCACACATAACACAACCAAATATATACACATAGCACGTATTTTTATATAAAATACTTCGTATTATTGTATTAGAAGAAATAACTACACACTCACTTGATCAGAAGACGATCCGACAGCACTACGGCTTATAGAAGTAGTAATCCATAGCAGATCTGGAAGATCTCCTCGAAAATCGAACTTCTCGCGGGCAGAGCTTCGACTCGGGAACCGCGCTTCTCGGGATCTTCGGGATCTCGGGACTTGCCTCGGGGCTAGAGTATGATACCGGGACTTCGGGGTAGCTTCGGCACGAAAAACGATGCAAAAGACTAGAGAGAAGAGAAGAAAATGAACAAGAATTATGGCTGCCTTCGGATCCCCTTTTATAGAGGCTGGAGCCTCGGAGTACGCGGGGCGTACTGCCCAAAACGTCATTGCTTACGTATCCGAAGTGCTCGAGTGCGAGTGTCGACATCCCTCGGAGTACGCGGGGCGTACCTCGGATCAGATCGGTGACTCCTTCGGATAATGCTTTCGAATTTTGATTTAAATTTAAATACAAAATGATTAATAAACTTCGGAAATTCATAACTTCTTCATACGAACTCCGTTTTCGACGTTCTTTATATCCACGAAAAGGTGAGACCATGCTCTACGACTTTCGTTTAGACTCCGTCAGCTAATTTTGACTTTATTTTTATTAATTATTTTTAATAGGCCGCGACAGAAACTTTCGTTATAAATTCATAACTTCTTCGTTTGACGTCCGTTCTCGCCTAACTTTTTATCGCTTCGATACCAACAACGAGATCTTCGATTCTCATTTAGATTGCTTCGGCTAACAACCGCTCGATCTCAATTCGAGTATTTCAGGCTGTATACCGCTAAGCCGGAACTTCGATAAATCATAACTTCCTCATACGAAGTCAGATTTGGGCGTTCTATATATATTCGGAAACCTCGTTTCGACTACTACAACATTAACCAAAGATATTAAGTTTATTTTACACTTAAATTTTGACGCTTATTTTTATTCTTAATTAATCAGACCACATAATTAAGCAATTAAGCACAAAACACATAATACTCAAATAATACATTCTTATTATTTCAAAACGGGTTACAAAGGTTAACCTAGACTATTATATTGCTAAATATGGCAAGCCCGGAAACACAGGCGTTACATTTGTACTAAACTAATGTCGAAAGAACTCAACATTAGTCTTATAATGACCGCATCGTCGATACCTTTCTAATGATATATACATATGTATATATATGTGTACGTATATATGATTTATACTTTATTTTAATACGTAAATATGCTATTATAATTTGTAACTTGTTCATACGAACTCCGTTTTTGACGTTCTTTATATCCATGCGTAAGTGGAGACGCACTCTACAACTTTCGTTTAGACTCCTTCGGCTAATTTTGAATTTATTTTTAAAGTTATATTTTTAACAGGCCGGGACAGGATTGGTCCGTTATAATCTCATAACTTCTTCATCCGATGTCCATTTTCGTCTGTCTTTTTATTGTTATGCTACTAATAATGAGATCTTCAATTCTCGTTTACGTTGTGTCGGCTAAAAATCGCTCGATCTAATATTCGAATTTCGGACTGTACACTGCTAATCCGAAACTTCGAAAAATCGTAACTTCTTCATACGAAGTCAGATTTGGGCGTTCTTTTTATCAAAGTTCTTAGTTTAACATATTCTACGAGTTTCGTTTAGAGCGCTAAATCTAAATCTCGCTCTAGCATAAATTTACTATTTACGCTTCCCGGCGTCGTGCCGGTTCCGACGCGAAACTTCGACGGGTCATAACTTCTTCGTTATAACTCGGATTTCGGCGTTCTTTATATGTACGGAAACCCTATGACATCTTCTACAACTTGGTTAAGATTATTTATTCTAAATAATCTTTTTGTCGAAAAGTCGTTTTCGACCCCTATTGCCTCTAAATTGACTAGCCCGGATCTGCGGGCGTTACAACTATAACAACCAGAACTACATGATTGTAAGTGGGAATGGATTACAATGTATTTCATAACCAAATTACCCAAGACAACGGGTGACCTTGATGCAATCTGGGTAATCGTCGACCGGTTAACCAAGTCCGCACACTTCCTGCCAATCAAAGAAACAGACAAGATGGAAAAACTAACTAGAACATCAGCTCCACGTAAGATAACCAAAGTATGGTTGAGCAATCGACATGATATATTTGCTCAGATTCCGGGGGAAGGTCATAATTTGCAGGAACATTCTATAGTCTTAATAAGAGGAAGTAGAGTGAAAGATTCTCCGGGTGTGAAATCCCATTATATTCGAGGAGTTAAGGATTTGTTGGGAATTTCGGATCGAAGAAAAGGGAGATCAAAATATGGTGCAGAAAAACCAAAATAGAGATGAATGGACATCAGGGAAATAGTACGACTACATGGAGTACCAATATCTATTATCTCTGAAAGAGATAGTCAATTTACCTCTCGATTCTGGCAGTTACTTCAAAAATCCATGGGAACTAGGTTGGACATGAGCACAGCCTACCACCCACAAACAGATGGGCAAAGTGAGAGAACTATCCAAACACTAAAAGACATGCTGAGAGCTTGTGTGATCGAATTTGGTAAAGCGTGGGATACCCATTTACCACTTATCGAGTTCTCATATAACAACTGTTATCACACCATCATCAAGGCTGCTCCATTTGAAGCCCTCTATGGCTGCAAGTGCAGATCACCTTTATGCTGGGCGGAAGTGGGTGATACACAGTTAGCTAAAGGACAAGTTCCTGACAGCACTCTCACTGGTCCAGAGATCATAATGGAAACGACCGAGAAGATTGTTCAAATTCGTGAACGACTGAAAGCCTCTCGAGATCGACAAAAGAGCTACGCAGACAAGAGACAAAAACCCTTAGAATTTCAGGTTGACGATCGTGTTCTGTTAAAGGTCTCACCCTGGAAGGGCATGATACGCTTCGGAAAGCGTGGAAAACTAAATCCAAGGTACATCAAGCCATTTGAAATCCTGGCAAGGATTGGTACTGTAGCTTATAAACTCCAACTACCCCAAGATCTTAACAACGTACACCTCGTCTTCCACGTGTCAAATCTAAAGAAGTGTCTATTCGACGAAACTCTTGTGATTACACTCAATGAAATCGAGATAAACGATAATCTTAACTTTGTGGAGGAACCAGTAGAAATCATGGATAGGGAAGTCAAACAAACAAAACAAAGTCGCATACCGATAGTGAAGGTCCGCTGGAATGCCAAACGAGGACCTAAATTCTATTGGGAACGAGAAGACCAGATGCAACGAAAGTATCTGCATCTTTTTCCTATTCCATGATTATACTCACTTTAAAAACAATTTTGGGACCAAATTCCTTCTAACGGGGGGATGATGTAACAACTCGTTGCTTTGAAATAATAAAATTCTAAACAACAACCTAGTACAAGTAAGACTATATCGCAATCTTTATTACATGGTATTATCTTTAGCCTTAGAACTTGTTTAAAAAGCTAAAAAAAGATTGGATTGAAAACTAAGCTAAATTAGAGTGTTATAAATAAAAATTGGTTGAAAGACTAAGGGTGTAAAACATAAATACCCCTCATACATGAGTTTTCACCCAATTAGTTATAGGATCGTGAATCCCATTCCTTTGACCATAAACACTTCATTGTGGGTGAAAACACATTCCTTTGACCGTGAACACTTCATGGTGGGTGAAAACACATGTCTTTGACCGTGAACACTTCATGGTGGGAGAAAACACCTTCTTTTGGCCGTGAACTCTTCATGGTGGGTGAAAACACCTTCTTTTGGCCATGAACTCTTTCAACTTGACAGTAAACGTCCCTAAAATATCCTATTATCTTATCCTAATACCATTTCCCTATGTGATAATTACATTTACAATGTAAACGTCAACTCAAGCTTTTATCCATTCCTTCATATATAAGTCACTACATAGCCTTAATTCCCATTCTTACAGCTTTAAACGAAAGCACCCTCATTCTCTCAATATCCAACACATTTCCTTTCACTTGCAAAGTGTAAACAACTCCAGTATACTTTGCTTCAAGTGATAATAATCTTTGGTAAGTTCATTCAAAATCCTAGTATTTTCAAAATTATTCTTATGATTATTAACATCTTAATCACACATTAATATGTGTTTAAACATTAGGATACGACTATCATTACGTGCTCTAACTCAAAGTTCACTGTTTCTTATCCCGTTATCAACCTCGTTATTACACTCGAGGTAAGTTCATACCCCTACATTTTCATAACTTTTTCCATGTTTTAGGGGGAGAATACAAGTAGAACGCAAGAAACCTTTGTTAATATAAAAATTATTGTTTTATATTTTATTACGTTAAAGTATCTCTACGTAGAAATATTAAACATACGGAACAACGTTATTACCAAATTTACAAACGGTCACATGAAAATTACGTTAAAATGAAACAGTTATCATTTTCAGCGAAACAATACTTTTAAACTATAATAGATATAGTTTGGGTTACATTCACATTATTTTACCCTTTTAGTGCAAAGAAACGATTATATAAAAATGCGATTATTTTTATATTATAAACATAACGAAAGGAGTAACAATTTCATGTACAAACATTTTCATTAACAAAACACGTATCTCGTTGGAAATTTGTGATTCATTCATCTTCATTGTACCTACCAAAGGTATCCATGGAAGTCCTGTTTTATAACCATAGTCTCCTTCCGGAGAGCGTGATACTTGTGTATAGATCTATACGGGACTGATGATCCCGCACCCTGGCTGTTAGCTACAGCATGACGGACAGGTTATGGGTGACAAACCTCATATCTTTTCGACGCCTGGAGAACATCGAGGCAGGCAATTCATTAATAGCACGGTTATGAAAACTCACATGATAAACGACAATACGTTATTTTTACGCGAAATCAATAGTATATTTATTTTACGTAATTACTTAGCTCTTCAAATGGTTTTATTTTCGAATAAAACTACATGTTACAAAACTAAGTATGGCATATATACTTGTACTTTTGGTCTTAGGATATATAAGACTACAACTCAGTTTTTATGGATATGATTGTTGTTTTTACTTTCTTTACTATTCAATTGTTATGATACTGTACATGATGTCCTCCGCCTCCGAATGTTTCTGCCGTTTAGGTTTGGGGGTGTGACACTCAAAGATAAGACAATCACAATATTCAAATGTTATTAATATTAAAGCTTATTGAGCTGATGAATAATGTAGTCTTCCTATTTTAGAAGTCTTCCACCAAATTTACTTTTGTTGTTTTAAAATTTTTCCAGCGCATTTTTGTCAATTGTCGGTCTTCGTCCCTTGCTTTTAGTAGATTGCTGCCCAACCCAGAATTGTTCATCGGTTGTAGGTTGGGGGGGGGGGGGGGGTCCTCTTGCCTCAATTTCTTATGAGTTGGAATAATACTTGTTACATTCCAAATGATTGTTGGCTTTTTCCTCCAATTGTGTATCTTCCTCACCACCAATATGTATTTTTACACTTCGCCGAAGGTTGTCGCTGTTTTGTGTAACCCTTAGTTATGTTCTCGCTCTTTCTTCATTGTAACTGGTTGTATCTACCTGCCCTCTTGGTTGTTTTATTTTTTTTATGTTTCCTTTAATTTTGATATCGAATTAAGGATTAAGTTTGTGTTTGTTTTTCTCCTAGTCGTTCTATTATTCAGTTTCTGTGTTTGTTGTTGTATGGGTCGTCGCTAAATACATAGAGAACAATTTAATGAATGTATGTTCTGTATACTTCTGTGTGTGTTACAAGGAATACATTGAATGTATATATAAGACTAAACTACAACTGACTCCTGAATATATATGAGACTAGGGACATAAGTTGACTAAGACTACTTCTATACTTGAGTTTTAAAACGTGTTTTAGTAACTGTTATTACCCCCTGTAAGCAAAAATGTGAGTCATATTTCCAGCTTGTGTGACAACCCAAAATTTTTTATCTTGTAAGTCCAGCCAATCAGTCGAGAGTCAGACTTGTTTCTGATATCTTTTAGCATTGTCAAAGATCATTTTATAGGTTCTAAGCCTAGTGCACATAAGGATTGAGTGTCATGAAGTGTTAGCTTAGTGTTCGAGGAATAAAAACGAGCCAGAAAACCCAACACATGGGGTTTACGGCCGTAAACACCCTCTAGCCATGAACTACCCCTATATATGATAGTTAGCTTCACTTTTCTTCATTTCTCCAAGTCTTGGCCGCAAACTACCCATTCTCTCTCAAGTATCATCATGTATTACTCCATTTCTCGTCCAAATCCTAAGTGATTCTTCCTTTTATTCCTTGATATCCTTCTTAATCTAGTACAACCCAATGATTTCATCCATGAATTCACCATTTTTGTCTAGATCTTCAAGATCATCATCTTTCACCAAGAACACAAACTTGTTCTTGGTGGCCGTGAACTCCCAAGGATCCCAAAATCATAAGTGTTTCATCATGTACCTTATTATACTTGAAAGACCACTAGATCCAAGCCTTGATTCTTCATGTGTCAGCATCACCTTCATGATCTTGAACGGTGTATGGCCGTAAACCCTTCATAGGTTCATTGGCCGTACACACCCTAAATGGGTTCCAAATCACGTGAAATCCACCCTTGACTTGTTGTTTACCTCATTTCACGACTAGGCCATGATTTCCCATCCCTAGAGCCAATATTTCACGGCTTTGTTCAAGATCTTCAAGGGTTCACGACCGTGAACCCTTCATAAGATCTTGATGGCCGTAATCACCTCAAAACCTTCCAAATTGAGAGCTTTGTTCATATTCTTGTTGTGCATTAGACACACTAGTTTCCCCAAGGATCAATTACCTCTTTTTCATGTTTCTTCCATGAGTGTACGACCGTACACTCATTGGCCATGAACCCATGGCCGTAAACTCAAGTGTGGTCGTGAACACACCTCCTTTTGGCTGTAAACTCCCTTTAGTCAATCACATGTGATTGTAACACTTCATTCCAAGTGTTTCCAAGTCCCTAAGGTTGTTTCCTTGCATGTTAGTTGTTTTAAACACTAATTACATGCCTATAGATGCCATTATATATCATTTAGGACTCGTTTGTGTCTCGGGAATTCATTCGTGGAACTTCTCATCCTTACACGAACCTTCAATTGAATCACCCACATAAGGTGAGTTCATACCCTTATAATCAATCTTTTAAATGTTTTAAATTCTTTTAGATGGGGATACAAGTTGAACACAATGATATTTGTGTAAATGTTGTTTGTGATAGTCATCACGATTAAAAGATTTCTTAGGCTTTTATAAGTGATCAAAACCATTTCAAAAACTCTTTTAAAGTTATGTTACTTTATTGTTTATAAAATACCGTTTTTAAAGTACAATCATAACTCAGTAGATAAATGAGTCTTTTCTTCAAGTCAGTATCAGCTCAAGTAAACATACTAGTAAACTATAATAGGTATAGTTTAGGGGTTCAGTACATACTATAACTAGGACAGAGAGGAACATACTAGAAAGAGAAACAGGGAGGAACATACAATATGCTATGACAAAAGAACAAATCATGATTAACACACTTATACTAATTATTCCCAGTAACCTAGGAAGGGAACGTATCGTTAACTCATTGTTGTAAACAAAAGATGATAATAAACATGGTATAATGATATATATATATATATATATATATATATATATATATATATATATATATATATATATATATATATATGGGTACATCTACAAAGTACCAGAAAATAATAAATAAAACATATAAATATATACAAAACTCACAACAGTATCAACAAAGGCGTTAAGAGTACTTGATTTCATTACTTCTAGTAGCCGTCCAAACCATAGAACAACGCCACATAACTTCCTAGTAACATGAACAATCAGCAGAAAGGGGCCTATAATGCTAACTTTATGATTCCTTAGTTCATACATCAGGGATATATATTAATCGGGTCCAGTAGACAGTAAAGTGTGTGTTTTCCGCTTCATTTCATGTTCCTTGTTTGGTTGTGGGCTTAGAGCAGATGCACCCAGTCTACTATGTATTCAATGTTAGTTATATATATATTCCGTATACACCAAGCAATCATAAGGAGTACCTGGTATAGGTCAGGTCATAGCATACAAGATCAGTACACCATTTTCTAGTACAAAAACATACTTTTCAAATAGAACATTTAGTAGGCTAAACTAGAAACTTATCAGTAAAAGGGTTTAATCCATTTTATTAAACCAATATAACTTAAAGGACCTTTAGTGGTTAATTATATAATACCTTGGTTTATACATAAGAGTTATATGGAATTAATATCCGATAGGCAGTCGGATGTGTGCTTTCCACCTTACTTCCTGTTCCTTGTTTGGTTGTGGGCTTAGGGCAGATTCACCCATTTAACTGTCCGTTCGATATTAGATTATATATAACTTGTATAAACTAAGTGATTATAGAAGGAACGATTGTGGTTACCATTTTTACTAAAGGAAATATATGATTTTCTTAAAGAATGTTTTTATCAAATATAAAGAACTATTACAGCTAACTCCGTAAATACCAAATGAATACACCAAGGTTATATACAGTGAAGATCTAACAAACAATGGGATGTGTAACTTTCGATTCATTCCCTATTCCTTGTTTGGTTGTGGGCTTAGGGAAGATTCACACAATTGATTGTCTGTTTACTCTAAATTGTATATAATTTGTATCCATTTAGTACTCATAGAAGGAATTGTAGAGTCATTTTTACTTTCAATCATCACATCAGAAGATATAGGATTTTCTGAAGGAATAGGCGAACTTGTAGTTTACTTTACATGACTAAAATACTTATGAACTCACCAGCTTAAATTCTGATCTACTCTTTCAAAATAACTTGTATTCTCAGGAAACTAGTAGACAGGTACGCGCGCTAGGATTCAGAAGATGAAGTATAGTAGCTTCATGTCTTGTTTTGTTATTTACTTTTGGATTCAATATTTTATGAATCACTACTTTGTAAACACTTTAATATTAATAAAATGGTTGTTTGTTACTATGATTAATATGATACATGTGTTGTGATACTAAAAATGACGTCCTCCGCCCCCGAACTTTTCCGCCATTCCAGTTTGGGGGTGTAACAGATTGGTATCAGAGCATTGTTTATAGTGAACTAAGTATATCAACCTATAAAAGATATAGAACTATAAATACAATGGGGCCGAAGTGTTCTGAATAATAATATATTTTAAAATATAACAATACTTTATAAAAATATATATACATTCTTATAACATATGTACCTACTAGAACAAGTATCACTAGAAGAATAGAACAGAAGTATCTAAAGGTTGAACACTGCGGTCAAACATGGATAGTTATGTAATCATATCTGGGATCAATATAGCCTGATCAACTATATTCATATGAGACGTGACCGAGATGTGTTTGGGGGTGATTTGGTATTGCAACAGTCTTAAAACTTACCTAGCTCTATTCAAGGGATTTCTAGATCAGATCATAAAGTTAAAATACTATGGGAGTATTTTATAATACTACAATACAACAAGTTTAAAAACATACCAAGTTCATTACATTAAAATACTATAGGAGTATTTTAGGCACTATAAATAACTTATGTGAGAATTTAATGACCCTTCTGGTAGGTCTATAATTCCGGAGTGTATACTTCCAAGGTTTTATATAATTGAGATTTTATAGACTTAGAATTTGTGATCTATGCTTCACTTCCTGTTCCTTGTTTGGTTGTGGTTTTGGAGTAGGATCACTTATTCGAAGGTCTATTTAATCTTAAATTATATACAACTTGTATACATTGCGTAATTTTAGGAGGACCCGGTAAGGATCACCCCATAATGTTACACTTAATCTCATAGATTCTTTAGACACTTCCATTCTCGTACGACAAACCCAGATAGATGTAACCACTTCCTCATAAGCAGCCAGCAGAAGAGTCAAAGAGGAACAAGAGCAGGTTCATGAGAAGTTTTCAAAGAAGTGATCAGCCGAAGAAACAAAACGTCTCATGTGTCACACTAATAAATAATAACCTTGATTGACTTAGTGAACCAGTGGATACGCTACGCACATTATGTGTTAGGATTATTTCTTTTTCGTGCAACTAGTATCAGTTATTCAATTCACAGAGATTCATTCAAGGATAGCCGCTTCTGATTCATAAAGTTTATTTTATATAAACTCCCTTTATGAATTGTTCCCAGAACCAGATACACTCAAAACTAGGATAACTTTTTCATTTAGCTTTCGACTTATAACCACTGCTATAGATTCATTTCCATCTCATCTTGGTATTCTTTTTAGCAAGATGCCTCTATGTCGATCAACTAGACGCACTACTCTGATAACTCCAACTCAAACTCCTCTACCTCCTCCACAATTCGAACCTGCTGCTCTCCAAGCAGCGATAGCAGCCACAATATCAACTGCTCTAACTCACATAAGCAAAAGTGGTACCAACGGAACTGGTAGCGGTACCCACGTAACAAAACCCAGAGTTACCCACGGACACCCACGGGAGTGTTCATACAAGGACTTCATGAACTGCAAAACCCAAATACTTTAATGGAAATGGTGGAGTCATTGCTCTGATGCGATGGTTCGAGAAAACAAATTCGGTCTTCGTAATATGTCTGTGCCCAGAAGGGAGCAAAGTGAAGTTTGTGCCTGCACCTTCTCCGACAGAGCCCTATCATTGTGGAATAGTCATGTTAAGTTACTGACCCTATCAGTGGATAACTCAATAAGTTGGGAGAACCTAAAAGAGTTGATGTTGGAAGAATACTGCCTAATGGGCGAAGTTCAAAAGCTGGAAGAAGAGCTATGGGAGCATACCATGATTGGCTCAGACATAGTGACCTACACTGATAGGTTTAGCGACCTGGCAGCACTATGCCCTGAGATGGTTACCCCAAAAAATAAGAAGATAGAAAGGTACATATGGGGTTTATCTACCTCGATTCAAGGAGATGTATTGTCTTCTAAACCAACTACATTCAATAGCGCCAAACGCTTGGCCCAACGACTCATTGACCATGGAGTCCGCCATGGCGTGGTGGTCCCCGTTCCCAAGCCATCAAAGGGAGGGGACTATAAATGAAAGTCGGGGAAAAATAGGAAAGAGCTAACAACCCAGGAATCCCCGCAGGAGCAACAAATGGGTATTATATACGCTACCACAACACCAGCTATTCTAGCACCCGCCAGTCGATATGTTGGAAATCTCCCAAAGTGTGTTAAGTGTAACTACCACCACACCGGACTATGTCGGGAAATGCAATGCTTGAATTGCAATAGGAAGGGGCACACTGCCTGGTTCTGCAGGGCACCAGCACAACCGATCTCCCAAGTGCCTGGAATATAAGTAAACTAGGCCTGCTATGGCTGTGGTGAGACGGGGCACTACAAGAGGGACTGCCCGATCACGAAGAACTCAGGAGCGGATGGAAGAATTTTGATGATCACCGCAGGAGAAACCACCCCTGAGTCCCCAACGACCAACGGCACGTCTTCGAAATAATAATTACTTTAAAATTTTAATTTATATATAAGATTAAAACTTGGGGAAAAATTTAAAAGTAATTATAATAACTCACTCATATGAACAAGTCACAGCATTCATGAGAGAACTAAAGATTCTTTCAGGGAAGCTATGATGGCTTAGTATGTACATCAGGGTTGTGCATAGCTAAGATTTTGCAGACTTAGAGTGAGTGACTCCGCCTCAATTCCTGTTCCTTGTTTGGTTGTGGATTTAGGGCAGAGTGACTCAGTCGATCGTCTTGTTCATCTTAATTATACATAACTTGTATATACCAGGCGATCATAGAGGTACCGAGGAGTATCATAATATAGAGTATCAACACTAGTTATCAAAACACTTCACTATTAGTACTCGCTCATCGCGGTACGATTTGTGGCAGTGGTAATATGAAGGGGGAAACAGAAAGCCCTAGAACGTTTACACATAGTACATTGTTGAGCACACTCGGAATACAACATCGTATAGAAAACGCTTCTTTCAAATTAGCCTAACTTTTGTTTTCGTAAAGAGTCTGGTGTCATCATTCGTCATGGATTTGTGTGGTCCTCACCATACTAAGTTCATATGTTTTCATCGCCTTAATTGTCAAATTCATGAAACCCTCGTCATTCGTAACGACAGCCTGACTCAGACCTTAGAATCATCTACCTCGTATTCTAAACCCCGAAGTACTCATGAGAGGAGTACCTTGCCCTTCGAAACCTTGACGACCGTATACTCAGCAGACCTTCCCGAACTACCAATCGTCCAGCAGATCAAGTTCAAGCACAGAGGCTAAGGACGAATACAACCCACCTATCACTACTAAGTGTATGCGCGAGCTTGGCATATAATTATGATTAGGCAGATTTAGTATGTGTGTTTCCGCCATATCTCCTGTTCCTTGTTTGGTTGTGGAACTGGGGCAGAGTCGCACATTCGACCGTCTTACTAATCTTAATTATATATGACTTTGTATACATGAGGTAATGATAGATGGACCAGGTATGAATCCTACCATGAGCATTAGGGCAAAGTTGCTAGGTCTACGAGTGGGTATTCTGCCAATCAGAGGAGCACAGCCCTAGGAGTACTGCTAAGAAAGATAATTCCGGGACGAAATTCCATCTAACCGGGGGGAGGGGTGATGTGACAACCCAAAATTTTTTATCTTGTAAGTCCAACCAATCAGTCGAGAGTCAGACTTGTTACTGATATCTTTTAGCATTGTCAAAGATCATTTTATAGGTTCTAAGCCTAGTGCACATAAGGATTGAGGGTCATGAAGTGTTAGCTTAGTGTTCGAGGAATAAAGATGAGCCAGAAAACCCAACACATGGGGTTTACGGCCGTAAACACCCTCTAGCCATGAACTACCCCTATATATGATAGTTAGCTTCACTTTTCTTCATTTCTCCAAGTCTTGGCTGCAAACTACCCATTCTCTCTCAAGTATCATCATGGATTACTCCATTTCTCGTCCAAATCGTAAGTGATTCTTCCTTTTATTCCTTGATATCCTTCTTAATCTAGTACAACCCGATGATTTCATCCATGAATTCACCACTTTTGTCTAGATCTTCAAGATCATCATCTTTCACCAAGAACACCAACAACATACACTTGTTCTTAGTCGCCGTGAATTCCCAAGGATCCCAAAATCATAAGTGTTTCATCATGTACCTTGTTATACTTGAAATACCACCAGATCCAAGCCTTGATTCTTCATGTTTCAACATCACCTTCATGATCTTGAAGGGTGTACGACCTTGAACCCTTCATAGGTTCATTGGCCATACACACACTAAAAGGGTTCCAAATCATGAGAAATCCACCCTTGACTTGTTTTTTTTACCTCATTGCACGACTAGGCCTTGATTTCCCATCCATAGAGCCAACATTTCACAGCTTTGTTCAATATCTTCAAGGGTTCACGGCCGTCAACCCTTCATAAGATCTTGATGTCTGTAATCACCTCATGACCTTCCAAATTGAGAGCTTTGCTCATATTCTTGTTGTGCATTAGATACACTAGTTTCCCCATGGATCAATTACCTCTTTTACATGTTTCTTCCATGAGTGTACGGCCTTACACTCATTGGCCGTGAATCCATGGCCGTAAACTCAAGTGTGGTCGTGAACACACCTCCCTTTGGTTGTAAATTCCCATAGTCAATCACATGTAATTGTAACACTTCATTCCAAGTGTTTCCTAGTCCCTAAGGTTGTTTCCTTGCATGTTAGTTGTTTTAAAAATTAATTACATGCCTATATATGCCATTATATATCATTTAGGATTCGTTTGTGTCTCAAAAATTCATTCGTGGAACTTCTCATCCTTACGCGAACCTTCAATTGAATCACCCACATAAGGTGAGTTCATACCCCTATAATCAATCTTTTAAATGTTTTAAATGCTTTTAAGGGGGGATACAAGTTGAACATAATGATAATTTTGTAAATGTTATTTGTGATAATCATCACGATTAAACGATTTCTTATGCTTTTATAAGTGATCAAAACCATTTCAAAAAATCTTTTTAAGTTATGTTACTTTATTGTTTATAAAACACTGTTTTTAAAGTACAATCATAACTCAGTAGATAAATGAGTCTTTTCTTCAATTTAGTATCAGTTCAAGTGAACATACTAGTAAACTATAATAGGTATAGTTTAGGGGTTCAGTACATACTATAACAAGGACAAGGACGAACATCCTACAAAAAGAAACATGGAGGAACATACAATATGCTATAACAGAAGAACAAATCATGATTAACACACTTATAAAAATTATTCCCAGTAACCTAGGAAGGGAATGTATCATTAACTCATTGTTCTAAACAAAAGATGATAATAAACGTGGTATAAGTATATATATATATATATATATATATATATATATATATATATATATATATATATATATATATGGTGCATCTACAAAGTACCGGATTTTTTTATAAAAGGGTACATCTACAATGTACCGGACAATAATAAATAGAACACATAAATATATACAAAACTCACAACAATATCGATAAAGGCTTTAAGAGTACTGGATTTCATTACTTCTAATAGTCATCCAAACCATAGAACAATGCCACATAACTTCCTAGTAACATGAACATTCAGTAGAAAGGGGCCTATAATGCTAACTTTATGATTCCTTAGTTCATACATCAGGGATATATATTAATCGGGTCCGGTAGACAGTAGAGAGTGTGTTTTCCGCTTCATTTCATGTTCCTTGTTTGGTTGTCGGCTTAGAGCAAATGCACGCAGTCTACTATCTATCCAATCTTAGTTATATATATATATATATATATATATATATATATATATATATATATATATATATATATATATATTCCGTATACACCAAGTAATCATAAGGAGTACCAGGTATAGGTCAGTTCATAACATACAAAATCAGTACATCGTTTTCTAGTACAAAAACATACTTGTCAGATAGAACATTTAGTAGGATAAACTAGAAACTTATCAGTAAAAGGGTTTAATCCATTTTATTAAACCAATATAACTTAAAGGACCTTTATTGGTTAATTCTATTATACTTTGGTTTATACATCAATGTTATATGGAATTAATATCTGATAGGCAGTTGGATGTGTGCTTTCCGCCTTACTTCTTGTTCCTTGTTTGGTTGTGGGCTTAGGGTAGATTCACCCATTTAATTGTCTGTTCGATATTAGATTATATATAACTTGTATAAACTAAGTGATTATAGAAGGAACTATTATGGTTACCATTTTACTAAAGGAAATATATGATTTTCTTAAAGAATGTTTTCATCAAATATAAAGAACTATTACAGTTAACTCGGTAAGTACCAAATGAATACACCAGGGTTATATACAGTGAAGATCTAACAAACAATGGGATGTGTGACTTTCGCCTCATTCCATGTTCCTTGTTTGGTTGTGGGATTAGGGCAGAGTCACACACTCGATTGTCTATTTACTCTAAATTGTATATAACTGGTATCCATTTAGTACTCATAGAAGGAATTGTAGAGTCATTTTTACTTTCAATCATCACACCAGAAGATATAGGATTTTTTAAAGGAATAGACGAACTTTTCTAAAAATAACTTTTAGTTTACTTTACATCACTAAAATACTTATGAACTCACCAGCTTAAATGCTGATCTACTCTTTCAAAATAACTTGTATTCTCAAGAAATTAGTAGACAGGTACGTGCGCTGGGATTCAGAAGATGAAGTATAGTAGCTTCATGTCTTGTTTTGTTATTTACTTTTGGATTCAATCTTTTGTGAATCACTACTTTGTAAACACTTTAATATTAATACAATGGTTGTTTGTTACTATGATTACTATGATACATGTGTTGTGATACTAAACATGATATCCTCCGCCCCCTAACGTTTCCACCTTTCCGGTTTAAGGGTGTGACAGCTTGTTTCTTAATATTTCCAGACGATCATTTTGCAAAGATGTTGCAAAGATTTTTGCCAATTGATCAATCGAAGAAATGAAACTGATAGATAGATCATTGGATTCCACTCGCTCTCATATGAAATGGAATTCCAATGCTATGTGTTTTGAGCGTGTGCGGTTTACTGGATTCTTTGTCATGGATATTGCCCCGACATTATCACACAGTATAAGTGAAGGACGCAAGAGAGGAGCATGCATATCAGTTAATTAATCCAAATAAGTTCAACTGATGATTAGGCAAGGGATTGGTATTCCGCCTCTGTACTAGATCAAGCAACCATCCTCTGTTTTTGTGAGGTCCAACTAATCTGAATAGAACCATAAAAAATAGAATATCCATATTAATAGGGGTGTCATCCTTGTCTGAAATACACCTAACACCTTAAAACCAAGAAGACAAGTGGGACGAGAATGTGTAAAATGCATACATTGATGAACCGTTCCTTTAAGTTACTGCAAGATTCGTTTCACTTCTTACCAATAGAGTGCGGTAGGAGGGTGAATGTATTGACATATACGATTGACGGCATAGGCAATGTCCGACCTCATCATAGTAGCATATTGCAAATAGACGATCACTTGTCTGTATAGTTTTGGGTCAGGAAACGGGGTTACTGGATAGAATAAGACGAGATTGACTATCTACCGAAGTTGAAATAGGGTTGGAGCCTTCTATTTTGGTGCAGTGAAGGATTTCTTTAATGTAACCTTTTTAAGATATCGTAAGACTTGTGGAGGTGTGTTAAATTTGGATTCCAAGAAATAGTGTTGCTGACCCATGTCTTTGAGAGCTTTATTGAGGTGACTAATGAAGTTCTAAATAAGACCCGCCATTCTACCTGTGATGACGTGTGAGTACTAGAAACAATGCACAAGGACAAGGTTTGAAAACTCAAAGCTTGAGTTAATCTTAAAGATTGATGTTTGCTCTTAAATGTAGTTCCAGTCAAGTCTGGTAAGACCAGTCGAGACTTAAAGTTAATATTCAACAAAGTACACAAGTATTTATACAGAAACTATCAGTATGATAAATGTAAAGACAATAAATGAACAATAAGAATTTACTGAAGGTTTTGACTTGAGTGAAAGGTGAAAGAAAGTTAAGAGAAAAATTTGCTATCTTTGGAAGAACAATTCATGTTATTTCTTTTCAATAAAATCACTCCTTCTATAGGAAAAGTAGGTACATCATACAGACCACAATTCATTCCTAGGACTGGATAATAAACATTTTCTGACAACTGATTATTCAACTGATAAAAAAAATCTAAGTCCTATGAAATGTTACATCATTCAAAAGACAAGAAATAACAAATGTATAAACAGACTTTCAATCCTCGGATATTTGCTGCATCTCGAAATTGTCTTCACCTCGGACTCCATCTCTACCTTGAAACTTGCTGACTTTGGATCTTCAATACTTGTGATTGCTAGAGGTTCACTTTTAGGTTCCAACAATCTCCCCTTAAGAGAACTTAGCAATCTTAGTCATCTAGTTGGCTTCTTGTTGAATAAACACATGAGCACTGAACAACCAATCTCGGACATCCAAATACCTTTGAAGTTGGCTATGAACTTTCACTTCAAATTTTCGGGGGCATCTGACCTAATTGCATTCTTGATGAAATTTTGGAGAGCGTTGTAAGGGACAAGATGTTAGTCAGGGACTCGGAAGAAATCCTTCTTCTTTGTCTTCTTTTGAAGGTAAACATATCTCAACACTGGTTCATCGATAGGCCTTTCAGCCAAGATTTCAGCTTTTGGTAGTACTGTAACATCCAAAATTTCAAAACAATTAAAACTTTTCAAAAGCCACTCATTTTAATAATGTTGTTACAAAAAGGTTTTCAATACATTATTTAACAGAGCATTTCCCAGGTTCAATTCATAAAAACACCAACGCGAGGAACGGTACGATCACGCCTTTGCCTTGTCACAGACTCTTGAGAACCTGAAACATAAAACCACAACTGTAAGCCCGAGAGCTTAGTGAGATACCCCCAGAATACCAACCACATATACGCCTTTCCAGGCCCTGACCTTCCGGTCCATCACACAACATAATCGCCTTCCGGCCCATAACATGTCGCCTTCCGGCCCATAAGCATAAAATGCATATATAACATAACAAATAATCATATAGCAGTTCATAGACAACAATCGATCAACAGATCACATATCATAGCATTACTCTAAACAAGGTACCGGTCTGGCCGGTCACTAGCATAACATTACCCTATGAATCAGTCAACATACCAAATGCATACATACGCCTTTCCAGGCCATGACCTTCCGGTCCACATAGTAATGCCTTCCGGCCCATAACATGTAACAACTGACAACTACCCGGATTTCCATCCGATAAAAGGATTGGAAATGGTGCCATAAACCTTAGCGATATAGTAAGGATAACTCACCTCGAAACTGCCGACTGAACAGATAGCTCAAGCTGCTCCGATCACTGATACGATCTCCACCTCTGGATAGCCACCAATGCACTGAACTCAAACGATAAACAACAATTACCAAAATACCCCTGGAACCACTGGTAAATCCTTGGTCAAAGACAAGGTCAAAGTCAACCCCTGACTGACCCTACTCGCCGAGTCAACCCTAAGACTCGTCGAGTCCCCAGGCTTAGAACTTCACTCAACCCGCGACCTAACTCGCCGAGTCACCCCAAGACTCGCCGAGTTCAACGACTCTAAGTCCACTCGCCCTTAACTCACCGATTCCTTAAGACACCCTTTCTACACGTCGAGTACCCCCTTTTTACTCGACGAGTTCCTTCTGGAAGAATCGCGGGGCCACCCCGACTCAACTCGCCGAGTCTGAAGAACAACTCGACGAGTCCCAGTCAATCTCCAAGCTACTCGCCGAGTCTGTTCATCAGACTCGGCGAGTCCATGCCATGCAGTCGATCAAACTGCTTCCTGAGATAAGTTTTGTCCCGAAATACACAAGCATGGGACCTTCTGGACCTCTAAAGGTCCTAATACAGGGTTATATTCGTTTGGGTAACAAGGCAATAATCCATCTAATCACCAAATGGGTTCCATAAACCCTAGATCCATACACACCTCAATATAACAGAAATGATCCGAAATATTACCTGAATAACGCACTCTCTGTGTCCCCAAACCTCAGAACTCGAATCCCTTGCAGTTCCTTTAGCCAAGACTCCCCTCCTCCTTGCACCACAATTTCTTCAAATCACCAATGGCCTTCAATCTTGCTCTAGATGCCCACAGCCGCTTAGGGTTCTTCTCAGTAGACTAAAAGACGGACAATGACGGCATATAGTGCGTTATATACGACCCAAACCTGAACGGTTAGGGTTTCCGCTGAACAGCGTCGACTCGCCGAGTCCATTTCTGGACTCGTCGAGTCCAGTCGCGATCCCGCGACCAAGTCTGCGATCCTACTCGGCGAGTCTAGTCTCCAACTCGCCGAGTCCCCTCTTAAAACACCCCCAAAATCATAATTATATCAATACTTGGAATTCTGGGCTGTTACAAGTACAAAGTTAATCTTTGCCAAGAACCTTTCAGTTCCTAACAAGTGATCCAATTCCAAGTCGCATCTACAAAATTCAGCGACATAATCCTTCAAGTAAATCATTGCAGAGTTGTATGTTGGCATGCTCATCTGACTATCTTGACTTGTTCAAAAGTAAGCATCAATGGTTAAGATATCATTAGGATTGATGACCGGGAAGTCGGCATCCGTACTTGTGAGTTGTTTTGTCTTGTTTCAAAATACGAAGAAGTGGTGTAAGAGGCAATCCAAATCAAACTTCGTTAAAACTTTCCTTCCGAACCCAAAGATTTTGGTGATTCTCTTCTAAGACGATACTCCCTTTTGGGGACGTGCATTCAAGGAGTAGAAAGTCTTCAAACGTTCTCTTTCTGTTATGATGATCACATGAGGATCATCTTCTGGGTGGAGAGGAGCGAATTTGATATAAAACTTGCCATATAGAGAGACGAGAAGATCAAGTAAGTCCGAATCCTGAGTTAGGAGGTCATAATACATAAATGGCAATATGTCCACGTCATGGTTTATTCCTTCTTTGTAGAGTGGGGAAAGACCTAGCATAGGATTGGGGTTGTCTTTCATGGCTTGAATCATGATGCTTTCTTCCAAGGCTTGATCTATCTGAGCCTGGGACCAACCTTCAGACTTTTTGGTGAATGGTTTGGAGCTTTTGAAATTCCGAGATGGGCTTTTTCCATTATCTTGTTGCTTGTTGAAAACCAAGATGGGGTGTTACATGTTTTCATCAATGGTTAATTTAGGAGCAGGAGGAATCAGGGGCTCCTCAGGAATGTTATCAGGTTTCTAAAGTGGAGAACCTTCATCTATAGGAGCAATTCTAGGCGAGGGAACCGAAGGCAACATCGATTGAGTGGCTCAGAAAGCGTCAATGGTCACCTTGGTTTTTGCCTTTGCCATTTCACGACTTTATTGAAGTACATCAGATAAGGATGATGGCCATGATACAACAGACCATATCTGTTGCTCTTCCTTGGAAAGAATTTAGCAGGAAACTTCCTTGGAGCTTGAATCCCTATTACTGCATTAGTGATATACTTGTCTTCATCATCATCATCACTAGACGGAGTACCAGTGGAAATAATATGAACCGATTCATCATCAGACTCATCTCGGAGTTTGAACTCCGAGACAGGCTTCCAGATAATAGGATTGTCTCTGTTGGATGGGCCTTCTCCCCTTCTTGCATCGGATGGTCTGGCAACCAAGGCAAGTAATGTAGAGTGTTGAAATTCCAAGAGTCGAGTGAGCACCTTCTGAAAGCTGGTGTTCATCTCTAGGGTAAGAGCATCATAGGCTTTAGCAGTAAGAGCCTGAGCCTTAAGATCATCAAATACAGAACCATGAATGGATGGCATTTCATCGAGCTTATTGTTCAGAACGTCCATGATATTCCAGCAAGCTTTAAGGAGTTTGATGAGAACTTGTTGCATGATGAGATTCATCTCATCTTTCTTCTTAATGTCCTTCTCCAACCTATGAATTTGTTTCTCATGCCTGACATGCATCTGTTTGATCAGCTCATTGGTGGCACTGATCATGTCATCGTTTACTTTAAGCATGGTGGAGATGGTTTCAAAATAATGATCAATACTGGAATTATACTTCTGTTCGACCTCCTCAATGGTGTGCTTGAGAGGGAGGGAAATGATCTGATCCAAATGTTGAGCTTGTTCTTCATCGGAGGGCCCTTGATTTTTGACGCCCGAGATGGATTTGAGAACTGCATCCAACTTAGTGTCAAGACTAGACACTTTGGTATCAATTTTGGAGTCAAGATGGGCAACCGACTTGTCCAGGGAATCAAGCTTTAAAAGTGCATAGAAACATTTTCTTGGATTACTAGTAAGACAAAGGGATCAACATGATTTCCCGCTGATGATTTCGTACCCGAAGGTGAACTCGCAGTCTTGGCTTTGTTGTGCTCTTGATCACTTGCTGTTCGGAAGGGCCAAGTTTGTTGGCAGTTGCTGCTTGATGATCTTTTAGAATATTGGTTTCAGTTTCTCATTCAGCTTGGATTTCTTCATCATCTGGTTCAGACAAGGACGATGAGAGTCCAAAGTTGTAAGCTGGTCTAGATGAAGACGGTTTTGGAGAAAAATGATTGGATGAACAAACAAGAGGAGCAGCAATGGATGCACTGTCGTCATCAAACATGAATTTGGACGAGTAGTCCTCATCAGGATCAGGGTGTAGTGCATCATGGTGAGGAGAATTCAGAGGGTTGTCTGAGATGATGTTTTCATTGAGGGTCTCTCCAGATACAAATTCTTGATTAGCAACTTCATTTGATGGAGCAAAAAATAGAAGATTGATTTGGATTGCTCTGTTTCTCATTAAAATGAGGGTTGCTTCAACTAGGGATCTTGTGAGCTCTGGATGCCTTAAGTGAGCCCTTCTGACAAAGTCCAGCCAATCAAGATCATCAGTACCTGGTCATCCTGTACATTTGCCAGGTATCAGACCAGTTGTGGCATCTGAGATAGGGGGGACAACTCCCGCTTCAGAATGCTTGGGATCCGAGACAGTGGTCTCAAAATCGTGCTCGTGTGAAAGGAGGAGGAGGGATTTCTGAAATGACTCGTGGGTTTGTTCCAGGGGGTGCAAGGAACTTTGTTCAACACCGACATCACCTTTATAGGAAGGTGAGGGTGGATTATAAGGAGACTCCCCGTGAGTGTGTGTAGTGTTTTTTGAAACTTCGAAGCGTACTTCGGAAGAGTGGGTAAGTGGGGTGAGCTGATGACAAGAGTCAGTCGGAATGTCTTTTACATATTCCTTTTGAGAGGAAGTGTCGACTTTAGTTCTCTTTTTGGCTTTAGGTTTCAAGGGAGAGGTCTTTCTCTTAGCAACCTTCTTTTTCTTTCCGCTAGAAGGATCTGGCTTGGCCACATCCGAGGTGGGCTCAACGGAGATAGGGGTGGACTGTGTAGGGCTATACACAATCTAAGTCTCCAAGTGTTGTTTCAAACGAGGGGACTCAGATGGTAGAGTGGCCAACATGTGTTCAGGCAATCTATGAATGGGTTCGAAAGATGCCTGACTCGAAATGCAATACGTCTTAATAGTTTTGAAGGAGAGAAATACCTCTTTAGGAATAGTGTCGACTGGGATTGGGTCGTGCCTATCTCAGTAGAGCTATTGGACAGTCAGAGCCCAAAACCTCAAACTCGAGATCTCTTGTGGCTTGCGTTTGATGGAAAACTTCCGAAAGTCTTGCCACAAGACTTTCGTTAGACTGATGACATTTGTCTTTCCCGAAAATATGCTATACACAACATAGAGCCAATCCTTGCTCATTGTGTTCGTGCCTCCATGTTTCCCAGACAGACCTCGAAGGATTAAGTGCATAAGGATTGTCCACAGCCTAGGAACTACAAATTTCTTGAAATTATTCGCTTTGAATTCTTCAGCGTGCCCAATATGACTGGAAAACATATTAAACTATTCAGACGTCAGTTCGTGAACCTTGAAACCCTTAGGGTTTTTAGGAATCCCAATAGCCTTCAAAAAGGTTGAATTATGAACTGACACAATATGATCACCATGTATTCTTGTTTCAAGAACTCTATCTTCTATCTTGATTCTATCAAAAGCGATATGAAGGAGACGAAGAGGATTGAGTGGATCAGGGATCTTGGTGAGTGGAACTAAAATGGGATGGCATGCAATAAACTCGATCATGATTCTATCATAGTCCATGGGATCCAATGAGAAGAGTTGAGTGGTATCACGGAGAAATGGTTTAGTGGAGGATGATGAGGTAGAACCTTTTGATGATTTCGTCTTGGGAGCATTTTTGGTGATTTTGGGAGCGGATTGTGAAGAAGCCATTTTTGCAGGTTATGAGAGCTTGAAGAACAATTTCTAACAGAGAGAAAGGAATGAATGTTTAGAGAGCGTAAAGTGAAAAAAGGTTTTAGAAGGATTTTTATAGGTTCGAAGGAAGTGGGTCAGGTTGAGAAAAATTAATGATGATATCTGGATGAGGATATGGACCACATTAAATGTGTTGCCACTTTTAGTATGAGTTTACCTGAAAAGACTAAAGAAAACAATGGCAAGACGTGCAAAATGGAAACCATCATTTGATTGACATGATGTTTACTTTATGGAGACGTGTGCAAAAATGTGCGATTTTCAAGGATTAAAAGGTAATCATCATTAAAAATATAACCGTTTGAGTTATTAAGAAAATGTTTCACAAACACTGACGAAAAACCTTTTGAACTTCTTTTCAAGAGAATGAGCTCGGAGCATGGAAATTCTGAGATGATTTCACAAATGGATCTCAGAGCATGAAAGTTCTGAGATGAATTGTCAAAAGATACTACCGAGATGAAAAAGAAAAGTACTTGTACATGATATAGTGTGACATCCCCAAAATCTCGGCCAGAAAAGACCGATTTTCATTTATGCTTTTAAATATTTTCAGAGTAAATCCTTTTGATTTGAAAGAGTTGCGGAATTTGTTCCCAAAAGCAAAACATGATAAAACATTGTTTACCGAAGCATTTCATAAAAGAAATGTATTTTCATTATAAACAAAACTCGGGGTGTCATGTTCCGATACAGACCAATAAGCATAAACGAATACATTACAAGTCATATAACAAATATAAACATATGCAGACTTGTAAACAAAACAACTTGATGGTTCATCCATCTCATGCCCTTCCGCCACTACCTGTAATACAATTTAAAACTGAGTGGGTCAGGCTTGGGAGCCTGGTGAGCATATAGGGTTTTCAACCCACAATAAATATCATATTTAATTTTCACCAACCAACAATAACCCAATTACCCATTCCCGTTATTCTCACTTTAATGTCCCTAAAACAACTAACATAAGGGACCTAGTCTAAGAATATTTCATCGGGGCGACAACACATGCTTCGGGGGTACCTCAGCAATATAAGTCAAATAAGGCAACCATGAGGGGGATGGAGTACAGCGAATGAACACCCAAGTTCATTAACACCTACAGGTGGCGAACCTGCTAATGTTTCCACAAGACTGTCTAGAATAGCCAGTGGTCGTCATCTAAACTCCGCTAGATGACTCAATCAAACAACAACGAGGCCTCTCATCTGTTTATTACACACCAACTGTCTACCCATGTTCTACCCAACACATTAGTAGATAAAAATATACATTTGTATACATAGTTTAAAGAAAACCTGTATAGCATGCTTTAATCAACACATATATCACATAACAGATGAGGCACACACACATAACACATATCTCATAAAGAAATAAGCAGATCTATAAGATAGAAGAGAGTGAATACTCATTCACACATAATACAACCAAATATATACACATAGCACGTATTTTATATATAATACTTCGTATTATTGTATTTGGAAAATAACTACACACTCACTTGATCAGAAGATGATCGGACAGCACTACGGCTTATAGAAATAGTAATCCACAGCAGATCTGGAAGATCTTCACAAAAATCGAACTTTTCGCGGGCAGAGCTTCGACTCGGAAACCGCACTTCTCGGGATCTTCGGGATCTCGGGACTTGCCTCGGGGCTAGAGTATGATACCGGGACTTCGGGATAGCTTCGGCATGAAAAACGATGTAAAAGACTAGAGAGAAGAGAAGAAAATGAACAAGACATAAGGCTGTCTTCGGATTCCTTTATATAGAGGCTGGAAGCCTCAATTACGCGGGGCGTACGCCTGTACGCAGCGCGTACTGCTCCAATGTTCGTAAGCGCATGCGTCATCCGAAGCCACTTGCTGCGATGTCGACACCCTCGGAGTACGCGGGGCGTACTCGAGTACGCGGCACGTACCTCGGATCAGATCAATGACTCGTTTCGGATAATGCTTCCGAATTTTGATTTAAATATAAATACAAAATGATTAATAAACTTCGGAAATTCATAACTTCTTCATACGAACTCCGTTTTCGACGTTCTTTATATCCACAGAAAGGTGAGACCACGCTCTACGACTTTCGTTTAGACTCCGTCGGCTAATTTTGACTTTATTTTTATTAATTATTTTTAATAGGCCGGGACAGAAACTTTCGTTATAAATTCATAACTTCTTCGTTTGACGTCCGTTCTCGCCTAACTTTTTATTGTTTCGATACCAACAATGAGATCTTCGATTCTCATTTAGATTGCTTCGGCTAACAACCGCTCGATCTCAAATCGAGTAAAACAGGCTGTATACCGCTAAGCCGGAACTTCGATAAATCATAACTTCCTCATACGAAGTCAGATTTGGGTGTTCTATATATATTCGGAGACCTCGTTTCAATTACTACAACATTAACCAAATATATTAAGTTTATTTTACACTTAAATTTTGACGCTTGTTTTTATTCTTAATTAATCAAACCACATAATTAAGCAATTAAGCACAAAACACATAATACTCAAATAATAAAATCTCATTATTTCAAAACGGGTTACAAAGGTTAACCTAGACTATTACATTGCTAAAAGTGGCAAGCCCGGAAACACAGGCATTACATATAGAGTCCGAGATTGCACAGAATCAGGCTGAGTATCAGAGTAAGAAGAAGGAAGATCTTAAAGGACATATTTAAACATATTTTTAAGTTCCGAGACAAGAAGGAACTGATCTCGGACAAGGTAAGAGATGAAGGCACATTAACGTCTCGGAATGGAATTCCAAGATAACCTTCATAACACACTTTTTGATACAGATTCCGAGATGAGATCAAATAAAATACCAATGTGACTATATTGGTCATGGACTTCCAAAGATTGAATGCGTTGTACAACTTATAACTAGAAGAAGATGTCAGAATAAAAGAAACGTAAAATGATCCTATTTATTCTGAGAGGAAATGATTTCGAGATGAAAAATAAATTTGACTTCGGAATTATTTAACTTTTTGATGATAACATCAGAGAGTGCAAGCCTCTTGAAAGAATTAAGAATCAAGCCACATCATACCCATTTTGTTCTGAAAACCATTGAATTTGGTTTCATCTAATGCCTTAATAAAGACATCAGCAATTTCATCGTCAGATGGAACAAAAATAAGTTCAATGTTTCCTTTTAAAACATGGTCTTTAATGAAATGGTATCTTATATCGATGTGCTTCGTCATGGAGTGCTGAATTGGATTGTGTGAAATCGCAATGGCAATTTGTGAATCACAATAGATGACAATTTGTTGAAACATGTAACCATAATCCATGAACTGAGATTTCATCCAAAGAACTTGAGAGGTGCAACTAACAGTAGCAATGTATTCGGCTTCGGCTGTTCATAATGCAATGTAGTTTTGCTTATTAAATGACCAGCTAACCAGTCTTCCACCTGAAAATTCATAGCAACCAGAAGTGATTTTCCTGTCTAATTGAAGACCTCCATAATTCGAATAGGAGTATGCTTGTAGAAGGAAACTCTCATTTGTTGGGCACCAGATTCTGAGACTCTTTGTACCTTTGAGGTATCGGAATATTTGCTTGACAGCCAAAAGATGAGACATCTTTCACTTCAATAAAAACACAATTTTTGCTACGGAAGGAATCCGTTGCAAAAAGCTGAAATTCAGTTGCAAAAGACGAATAACGACGGAATTTGCAACGACCTATTTCCATCCCTAAAAACGCCGTAGCGAGGATTTTGCAACGGAAACGATAATTCCGTCATAATTGTGACAACGGAATGAAATCCATGGTAGATGGTATTGCGTCGTGTATTCCGTAGTAGGTTTCCATCACAAATTTCGTGGTAGTTCTTCCGTCACAAATTCCGTTGTAGTTAATCCCTAGCAAAATCTATGGTGATGAATCCCTAGCAAAATCTGTGGTGATGAATCCCTAGCAAAATCCGTGGTGATGAATCCCTAGCTCAATCCATGGTGATGAATCCCTAGCTAAATCCGTTTGATGATCTCCTAGAAAATTCCGTGGTCATGAATCCTTAGCAATTTTAGTGGTGTATATATTATATACCGGATTCAATATGGATTGATTGATAATTGATTTATAAATTATATCTAAATAATTTTGTAGTAATATATGAAAAAAAAAACTCATAACCATTATATCATAAAATAACAAAATAATTATTTATTACATGGAAAAAAGAACGTTGCTACTCTAAAATATATAATCTTCAATAAACATATATCAACCTACTACTCTTGTTGTTTTGTAACGACATTAATAAGATCCAATGTCGTTTGAAGTTGTTTTTCAAGATGCCCAACCCTTGCTTTGTTTTCCTCTTATTGGGCGTTCATCATTTCTTTAAGCTCTTCGTTTTGTTGTTTTTGTTTAGCAACAAGCTCCCTCATTTCTTCTATTTCATCATTTTTTCCGGAATGTAAGATACATCTGTTTTACCATTCCTATTGGTAACCGCCTTTGCAAAGTGCCTAATCCATAAAGTCTTCTTTTTTTATCATGACCACCAACAACAACATGAAATAGCTTGTCCTCCTCAAATTCAACACCTTCAGCTTCCAACTCTTCCCGTTTTTCTGTATAGACCCCCTACAAAATAAAAATATTATAAGTTAAAAGATATAAAATTTGGGAATGATATTATGGAGTAGCTACAATATAAAAGTTAATTTAAACTGAAATGAATATTACATGAATTTGTCTATCTTTTTCATTTGTGAAAGTGACTCCATCATGATTCTTAGTGTGTGTATACAGGACAATTCACTATGGGGTGGCTCATATCCAAATTCCTCTTCTACATAAATACCATATAAAAAGTAAAATATACAGATAAACATATGCAAACATTGATACGATATACGATTTAGAAAATTACCAAATTAGAAGCTATCTTCAAATGACATGCAGATCCAGTGTTATGTGTGGGTTTTGCTACTCCATCAGCCACACCGTTACACCCATTCTTCTTGTTCTGCTTAGATTTTAGCTTGTATTCTTTTGTATTCCATTTTAAATTCCAGGAGTTCCAGACTTCATGTGGAATATGAGCTGGTTTAAATCCATGTTTGTTTCTTTTTGGGCTCCTCATGTTGAAGAGATATTGACCATGCCGCTTTCCTTGCCAAGCTTGCCTCACCATCGAGTCTATTGTCTCATCCCAACAACATTTTTTCTACACATTAACAATATAAACATAAGTTGAAGTTTAAATGTTTACCAAACAACAATTTATGACTTATAGTTACCTGAAACTCCTCCCAATATAATTCACACATTTCTTTGCTTACTGGTGCCCGAGCGTACCCTTCTGGATCTACTCTTTGTTTAAAGGACTGACTAATAACGTGTGCACAAGGGCCTGGTGGCATTATCCTGCAAGTAATCATGTGATGTATTAAGTTATGAATTGATATGTAGGTGTAAACCAAAATTTAATACATAAAAAAAGTTGTAATTAAGATTTGAATTGGTAACTCACGTATTTTTCCAAACATCAACATTAAAACGTCCATCTGGTCCACAATCTCCAGAGGAATTGTTTTCACCTTCCATACTTTCCACTACAAATCCATTCATGGGTGGTTGTGTTGTTGATGGGGTAGATTATGGGATAGGTGCTGTTGATGGGATATATTCTAGGGTAGGTGTTGGGATAGATGTATATGTTGAGGATGTGGTAGTTCCTTTACTTAAGGAGGGTGTGGTAGTTATTGTAGTTGTGGAGGATGGTAGTGTAGATGCAGGTTTTGAGGTTGTGGTAGTAGATATAGGTTTTAATGATGTGGTAGTGAGTGTTGGTGTTGAGGATGGTTTAGATGATGTAGGTTCTGAAGTTTTCGTTATTGATGTTCGTGTTGACGATTGTATTGTTCCAGTTTCTGAAGTTTTAAATGTTTTTTCTAAGGAGGGTGTGGATGTTTTAAGTGATGCCAATGAAGTGGTAGTCATGGGTGATGTTAATGATATACGTTTAAGGGTTTTGTTGGTAGATGTTATAGGTGCTTTGGATGTGGTTGTTGGTATTGGCAAGTCAATTTCTTTGTCTTGTAACTGTTTGTTTATGAATTTTGCAGCAGAAATCTTGTTGCATTTCATAACTTGTGGTGCAATGAATTTAGTTGGCTTCACACCGGATGCTCCTTACCATTTCGAGGTCGACATCTTTCTGACACGAACAATAAAAATAAATTATATATGAAGGCATTACTTTGCATGCAAACTATTGAATACAATCAAAACCAATTTACATGAAGATGATCAGAGAACAAAAAACTATCGATCATCACGACAACAGTAAATTAAATAAATATAAAATTTAGATGAGTGCCAACCTATATCGCCAAAGTCAGTGCACGAACATATAATGAACAAAGATTTTGATCCATAAGCAGCCGGAGATGATGATTACAGAAAATGTAAACCCCATTTCTAATCGTTAACTTAATTATCCTAATATGTAGTATAAACGTGTGTAGGTTGGAGGGAAACGAATTATGAAATACTTTGAACCTCCGCTAATAAAAAATTCAAACTGTGCTAATTACCGCTAACTATTTAGTAATTCAAATTTATTTAAAGTAGTTACAGATTGATAAATAGGGTATATACATATAAATAACGTCAAGAAAGAAGATAGAGTAACGATGTGTTCATAGTATAATTTTAGCTTAAAATTATATACGAGGACTAAACATTAATAAACTATACATCTTTATGCTTTTCTGTTTAAACCGAAATTTATATACAAAAGACGTACGAGTCATGTTAATATATATGATAGTGGCTTATGGTGCCCATGGATGACATATGGGCCATTGGTTGACATGGTAGTGGCTTATTGTGTCCATGGATGACATATGGTTGATTGGTCCACATGGTAATGTCTTATGGTGTCCATGGTTGACATATGGATGACATATGGGCCATTGGTCCACTTGGTAATGGCTTATGGTGTCCATGGATGAAATACGGGTCATTGGTCAACATGGTAGTTGATTATGGTGTCCATGGATGACATATGGGCCATTGGTCAACATGGTAGTTGTTTATGGTGTCCATGGATGAAATACGAGTCATTGGTAAACATGGTAGTCTATTATGGTGATCATGGAGGACATATGGGTCATTGGTCAACATGGTAGTTTCTTATGGTGTGATGGTATCACCCATGGATGAAATACGTGCCATTGGTTAACATGGTAGTTGCTTATGGTGTGATGGTATCACCCATGGATGAAATACGGGTCATTGGTCAACATTGTAGTCGATTATGGTGTCCATGGAGGACATATGGGTCATTTGTCAACGTGGTAGTTGCTTATGGTGTGATGGTATCACCCATGGATGAAATACGGGTCATTGGTCAACATGGTTGTTGCTTATGGTGTGAGGGTATCACCCATGGATGAAATACGGGTCATTGGTCAATATGGTAGTCAATTATGGTGTCCATGGAGGACATATGGGTCATTGGTCAACATGGTAGTTGCTTATGGTGTGATGGTATCAACCATGGATGAAATACGAGTCATTGGTCAACATGGTAGTTGATTATGTTGTCCATGGATGACATGTGGGCCATTGGTCAACATGGTAGTTGCTTATGGTGTCCATGGACGAAATATGGGTCATTAGTCAACATGGTAGTCGATTATGTTGTCCATGGAGGACATATGGGTCATTGGTCAACATGGTAGTTGCTTATGGTGTGATTGTATCACCCATGGATGAAATATGGGTCATTGGTCAACATGGTAGTTGATTATGGTGTCCATGGATAACATATGGGCCATTGGTCAACATGGTAGTTGCTTATGGTGTACCATGGATGAAATACGAGTCATTGGTCAGCATGGCAGTTGCTTATGGTGTCCATGGTTGATATATGGGTGACATATGGGTCATTGGTCAACATATATCATTTGTGCCAGTTGTGTATTAAAATTTAAAATTTTCAAATACTTAATTTTGTAGAAAATATTAATTTTTTAAATAATTTTCTTAATAATTTAGGGTCCCCGATTAATCCTCGCTGAGTCTGATTAATCGCTTATCGCCAGTCGACCGCCGAGCGACGGACGAGCGATTTTTACAACCCTTTTTAAAATCGAAATTGATTTTTCTTTTAAATATGAATTTTTACAAAACTACCCTTACTAATTAAATATGAGTCATTGTATGTATTAGGACAATTTGGTCATTTTATAATGAACATCTTCTAGGCACCATAATGTTTTCCGACGAAACACGTTGTTTCAGTTCTTCACTTTTATTTCAGTCACTTGCAAACAACCCCAATTTCAAAATTCCGACAGTCAAAAAACCCTAAAATCATTTTCGCAGAATTATTATCTTAGTGAATGTTTATTATTATGGAAGCTAATACTTCTTCTAAGAATCAATCAAGAGATCAAACAAAATTGCTAACAGACATGCCATTTGAAGTGATGGAGAAACTAATAGTTGACTTGGCAAAAATTTCAACAATCGAGGCTTTCAAGATGAAGAGTGTGTAAGTTTTGCCTTTGATCATTCTATTTCACAAGTGTATTTGAGTTGTCTTTACATTATGGAGCCAATATTGTGTTTCGTTTGTAGTTGTAGATTCTTCAATGAGGCAGGAAAAACGGATGAAGTATATAAACATATGGAGTTAGATGCATTACGATTTTGTGTCTGGTCTGACCAGAAACATGCAGTTGTTAGTAAATGCATAGAGATGAGAAACTCAAATATTCTATTCAGGAATGGATTGGTACGTTGTTATATATATGCATAGTAGTAATTAATCTATTACTTGTTTTGCATAACTTTAACTAGAAATTATGTGTTTAATATTTTTTTCAGATGAAGTTATTTTTCTTAGAAGCTGAACATGAAGGGAAAACGATGCTTGAAGAAGCCTCTGCATTGGGACATTTGGATTCAACATTTTTCCTAGGAATAACGCTGATGGCTGAAGGGAGACATAGGAAGCATGAAGCTTTGGACATGTTGAACAATGCTTACCGTCGAGCAAATGGTAAATGACATCTTAGAGCAACTTGTTCTAAGGTTCATCTCCACTTAAATAGGGAGGGGAGGAAACATGTACACTTCCATGGCTTCCATAGATCTTGTGCATTGCATAAGTCTGTAGTTAGTGTGTCAGACGCTTTTGTGAATGGTTACAAATGCATGTTTATGTGTGAAATTTGTTTTTGGGATGCTTGTTTCGTTAGGTTTTCTAGGGAGTTTGGTATAATTTATGAATATTTTGTTGATATGTACTTTCATATTATGACAATTAATGCTTTGTAGATTCTTTTGGTTTAATATACGAATATATAGTAATTTACTTGATAAGTAATTATTTGATGTTTTTACTTGTTTAGTAAATATGTTGTGTTGTTAATAAGGGACTAAAAGAGTTAAAGTTTGGAATGATGTTTGAATGATGTTTAAATAATGTTTGAATAATGTATTTTGGACTTTTAATATTAGTGTTTATATTGTATTGTGATTATAGTTGTATGTAGCAAATGTTTGTTCTTTCCTAGTATTAAATACATATAGAATACAATTGTAAAGGCATAAACAAACATGTATTTTATTTTGGACTTGGTAATTTGGTTTAATATCAACTAGTGGAGAACCCATGATTTGCATAGGGTAAAATTGTAAAGGAATAAACATAGGGACTAAAACTGGCAACAAAGAAAAAGTATTGTGGCTAAAATTAAAGTAAAAAAATTACTATAAACATAGGGACTAAAAGTGGCAACAAAAGAAAACTATTGTGTCTAAAATCTAAAGTAAATAAGTTTACTGTTAAAATCTTGTTCCACTTTTAATATGTATATTAGTACATGAATATATACTAGTAATTTGGTGAAATGTTAATATAAATGTATTACATTATGGATTATGATATATATGTTATTTTTGTCTTTTTCATTTCAACAATCAAAAGTCCAATGTTACCTAGCTATAAAAGGCTATAATATTTGAATATGTGTTTTGACACAAATACCCTTAGTATTCAAATATTGGGAATGATTTCAGGGGCAATTTGGTCTTTTTGCACTCTAAATTGTTAAGGCGCCATCATACCTCTGACGTCACGCCGGCGTTCCAATTCTTCAACCATTCAGAACATCTCAACTTTTCCGGACGATAAATCTACATATAAACACTAAAACCCCCAAATTGTCGAAGGATAATCGTTCTCAAAAACGATTTTCTCCGATAATAGAGACTTATGTACTCCTCTCGACCAGATCAACGTAAAGTAAGTTTTTCTCCATACCCTGTTACATTGTCTTTCATAGTTACGCTTAATTTAAAAATTGAAATCAATTACTCCAATGTGTATTTTGTAAGTAGAATGTCGAATACTCGAAGTCGCCGTTCGTTAGATGATCTCCCACTAGAGCTTTTGAGTCGGATATTTGTAGTATTAGAGTCAGAATCTGCGAAAGACATCGTCTCTGCAAGACTTTGGTAATTCTCAATAAACATCAACTAATGAATGTATATTTGATGAAATAAAACTTTATTTCTTTGTTATTTACTGTGTATTTAAATTTTTGAAGTTCAAAGAAGATGTGTGAAGCAGGGGGTGATCCTCAAGTGTACACAACGGCATGCATTGGCATGTTTGAAGGAATGGGTCCCAAAAATCTGAAAGCTGCTTTATTTATACACAAATGTGCATTGCATAATAATATTGAAGCCATGTTCAGACAAGGAATTGTATGTGTAGTTTCAGTAATTATATGTAATCTATACCATTTATTAATATTTAGTGTCATTGATGTTATATATTGATATTGTTATTCTATTAACAGGATGAGTGCTTTTATTATGGCAATTTTGATTTAGGAATGACTTTGTTGAGACAAGCAGCAGATGAAGATCATCTTGAGGCAATTTATTTTCTTGGAATGATCTATATTTCAAAAGGGCCTCATCAATGTGATGAAGGTATGTATATATGGTATATATGTAAATTAAATTTTATATATAGTTAATTAAGGCATGTTTGTAGTTTGGGGTTAGTATTTAGTTGTGTTGTGTTGTATAATGTTTACTGTTTTATCGAAACGGGTACATTGGATTCATTTATAGATATTTTAATGGGTAGGTTTACGATTACTTGATGCCTATTTTGGCTGGGCAGTTCCGGATGGTGGGGAGTACACGGGTGTTGTTGATAGTGCCAAAGAGTTGTTGCGGGCTGTTGATGTTGTTCATAGACTTACAACGAATAACATCACATTCCAATGTGAAGACCCATGCCATTCTGTTAAAGGTGCATTGGAAATAGGCCACGAAGAGGATGAGGATCGACAAAGATATTGCACGGTTTGTCGTTGGTATGTAGAGTATGGTAAGTTTTGTATATTTATTAAAAATATTAATGGTTGATAATAGAATGAACATTGAATATTAGTGTTCTTATTGTATTGTATATGAAGTTGTATCGTATTAATATAATTTTATTTTGGTTTTGTGTTTACATCGTTCTGTTAAAAGGGCATTTTAGTCATTTTTGCTTGCTATGTTGTTTGAGTAGGATTAAGTATACGTAAAATCCATGTTATTTTTGTGACGAAGTATAGTTAATGTAATTAAAAATAAGTTTGTAATGAATTCGTTATTAAAGAAAATAATCTATATAGATTATTTTTACTTTAACATGCCGAGTTAATGTAATTAAACATAACTTTGTAATGAATTCGTTGTTAATTATTCATTATATACTATGTTTTCAAGAAATTATACACAACTTGATTAGCACAACTGGCTTAACCGCACCCTTTTCTAGCATAAGCTTAAGTTCGAGTTTGCTTGCCAGCAATATCTACTTTATAATTCATTTTTACATTTTTTATCCATTAGTTTATGCCACATATTACCAATTCAAAAACATTTCATTCAAACCATATCTTACAAATTCCATTAATCATAATAATAATTCATCCATAGTATAAGAAGATTAATTAAGCATACAACATCCCAACAAATGTCATCACAAATTAGCTACGCGTTTTGTTCCATAACAAAACAAGCAAACGAAATCATATTCCATAGCAGAATTCCCTAGCAAATACCTACGAATGGTACCTCCGTAGCAATTCCACTATGGAGTTGGTTTCCGTCACAAACTTCGTTGCATAGTAACCACGATGATGAATTCCATAGTAGCAGTACAACGGAAAGTGATTTGGTAACAAATTTCGTTGGAAAATTGCTACGAATTTTTGTTCCATAGAACTATCGGTAACATTTTACCTAGCAACTCCCACTCTCGCTACCAGAAATAAAATTTGTAGACAATGTGGTAGCAACATTGCTATGGAACGACATTCCATAGCACGATCCATTGCAGATTAACAACGAAAATACGTTCCATAGCGATCTTCCCTAGCAAAATCGTGTTTTTTCTTGTAGTGTTTGGATTGACTTAGAATCTGGCACACAAACATGTGGAGAACATGATGTCCGGATGACTTGCTGTTAGGTAGAGTAGCGACCCAATCATTCCTCTATACTTCTCTTCATTGACAACAACACCTGATGGGTCCGAGAAGATTTTGTGTCCGAAACCCATAGGAACCTTGCCAGAGGCACAAGTGTCCATCAAATACTTTTTGAGAAGCTTGAAAATGTGTTTTTCTTGGTGAATAAATGTTCCTCTATTATTCTGTTTTACTTGGAGACCTAGGAAGAAAACTAGTTCACGATTCATGCTCATTTGGAATCGACTAACCATTAACTTGGCAAAATCAGCAACCATTGATGAATCCATGAATCCAAAAATGATTACGTCAACGTAGATTTAAACCAGCATGAGATGCTTTCCATTTGATCTTCGGAACAGGTTAGGATCGAGAATTCCTCTTTCAAAACCAGAATGCTCTAGAAAGTTGGTGAGAGTCTCGTACTAGACGTGAGGAGCTTGCTTGAGGCCGTAAACAACTTTTCGAAGTTTGTAGTAATAGTTCGGATAAGAAATATTGACAAAACCGGGAGGCTGTTGGAGATACACTTCGGTATCAATTTCACCATTAAGAAAAGAACTCTTAACGTCCATTTGGTAAACTTTAAAGCCTTTGTGAGCTGCATAAGCAAGAAAGAATATGATGGATTCAATACGGGCAACAATAGCAAAGGTCTCGTCATAATCAAATCCTTCAATCTGTGTGAATCCTTTGGCCACCAATCTTGCTTTGTTTCAAATGATAACTCATGCATCGTCTAGCTTGTTTCGGAACACCCACCTCGTACCTACAATGGGATGATCCTGAGGAGGAGGAACAAGAGTCCACACTTCATTTCTGTCAAATTCTGCCAACTCTTCTTGCATGGTTGTAATCCAGTCAGCATGTTCAAGTGCTTCCTTGATGGATTTTGGCTCAACCATTGAGATAAATGACATTCATTTTGGATATTAGTGGCAGAGCAAGTTTGAATACCGCCGTTTAGATTTCCAGTGACTTGGTTTGGTGGATGATCCTTGGTCCAGATGTGTAGCCTCGAAAGGTCTTCTACAGCAGATGATCTGACATCAACCATGGGGTTGTGTTACTCCACCTGAACAACTTGAATTTGAGGATGACGCTCCCCTGGAATTTCTGAACCAGAGATATCAACATCATTTTCATCCGGAAAAACAAAGAAGTTAACGTTGTCGTTGTTGTTGTCTAGAATTAGATCAAATTTAGCAAATCGAACAGTTGAAAACACATCCACATTTGATTCAAGTGAGGGTAGACCATTCTCCCCCTCAACCTTAGAAGGTTGAAATGGTTCGGAATCAAACGGATGAAGGGTGGGGGTCGGACCATAAAGATTTTGGGAAGTAGGAGCAATAACCGATGAGGATTGTCTTGATCGAGATTCCGAATCAAGAGCAGTTTCTAAAGGTCCAGACATGGTTTCGAAATCGACTTCATTAATTATATGAGGATCCGTACATCCTCGTGATGGAGCATCGGACAACAGGATGTGAGTTGTGACATGATTTGGGCCAGAATTCTGAACGTAATTGTCATCAAAGGTGACATCAAAAATTTCTTCAAGAACACGAGTTCAACGGTTCAGAACCCGGTAAGCTTTTGATTTTGCTGAGTATCCAAGAAAAATTGCTTCATCGGCTTTGGGCTGGAATTTCATGAGTTGATCATGATTGTTCTTGATAAAGCACCGACAGCCAAAGAGATGCAGAAAGGAGATAATTGGTTTACGACCATTCATGGCTTCATACAGTGTCATATTTAGGCGTCGATTGATGATGTTATGATTCTGAGTAAAGCAAGTCGTGGACACGACTTCAGCTTAGAGATAAAGTGGAATATTTGCAAAATTAAGCATCGATTGAGTAGCTTCAACTAAGGTTATGTTGTGTCTTTTGACTACACCATTTTGTTGAGGGGATAAGGAGCTGAGAAATTGTGGTCAATACCTTTCTCGGATAGGAAATTCTCAATGGTGACATTGGTAAACTCCGAGCCATTATCACTTCGGATTCGACGAACAAGAAGTTTTACTAGAACTTCAATACCCTTAATGAAGGTAATAACTTCCAAGGCAATTTCTGACTTGAGCATGAGGAAGAAAATCCAGGTGAACCTTGTATAATCATCCACAATCACAAGAATTTATTTCTTATGATGTAGACTCTCTATAGTGGAGGGTCCACAAAGATCAATGTGAAGCAGTTCTAACAGATCTAAGGTCGATTTTTCGATGATGATAGGATGACCTTTCTTCGATTGCTTCCCACACTCACCGGAAACACATAGATGATCATTTTCGAACTTGAGGATAGGAAAACCTCTGACCATTTCACGAGAAACAAGTTCGTTCATATATCGAAAGTTAAGATGAGCAAGCCTTTGATGCCATAACCAACTGACATCAGGAACTACCTTTGAGAGTAGGCAAAGTTGAGGCTTGCGAACGATAATGTTGATGTCAAGAGGATTCATGTTCTTGTTGCGATTTGACTTGATCAGATGTTCTTTCTTGTCTTCGGACATGACATAGTTGTGTTTCTTGCAGAATTCAACTCGCCGATTTGCATCAGTAAGTTAAGCTACTTTGATTAAATTGTGCTTCAGGTCAGCTGCATATGCCACGTTTGATACAGAGAAGTTTCCATTGATGAGGATGCCATAACCTCGGATTTGAGAGTTGGAGTTGTTGTCATACGTCACATATCAAGAATTTGGTGAAAAATTGAGATCACGCAGAAAGTCTTTATGCCCCGTCATGTGCATGGAACAAGCACAATCAATATACCATATTGTATGTTATTCCGAAGCACAAAGTGTCTGCAATGATTAGTGAAGTTTGGAGTTTTTAGGCTGCCAGTTAGGTTTTGGCACTTGGGCATGGGCTTTAGACTTTGACATTACTTTTGAGCAATAGGTGTCTCAGAAGGCTTGTTCTGAGATCCTTTGGGAAAGATGCAAAATGCTAAGGTCTTTTCATTGATCCAGAAGTCATATTCAACAATGGGTTGTTTAGAAACAACTTTTCTCGGATCAACTGTTTTTGAAGTTTTAGGAATCATAGTGTTACATGAAGTTGAAAAATCTTTTTCTACACTCTTGGATTTATACTCATTTTTTTTTAATTCTTTGAAAATGTTTGAGTGACAGTGTTTTTAACCAAAAGTTCTTTGTTTAATGCTTTTGATGGCGTACTATGTTTTGAAAGTTTTTGAGGTTTAAAAATTGTACCATCAGATTTAGCAATGAAAACAAAAAATAACAGTCCGAGGAGAGTTATTTCTTGTGGGACAAGTATCAACAGTCTTTTTTGGAATGGGACTGACAACTTTGTTTTGAACAACATGACTAGGAAGGGTGGGTGGCATTTTAAGGATCTTAACAGGCACGAACGTTTTTATGGTTCCTAGTGGTTGGGCTTATAGTTGGAGAAATTTTCTTCTTAAAATTCTCAATGAATCTGGAACTCTATCTAGACCTAACTTCCTTTTTGAGTGCATTTTGCCTTCTATCTTAGGATCAACGACATCTTTTCTATTCAATGAAGGTTTCTTCCTAGAGTCATATCTTGACTTGGAAGTTTGGCCAATGGATGGATTGTTAAACTTGGGTTTGATTGGCACTAAGGTGGTTTTAGAAATTACTTCAAAGTTTGAAACAAACGAATCAGATGAATTATCATGTATGGTTTCTACATCAATGTCATTGTCTAAGGATGCCCAAACGAAATTTGATTTTTCAGATTCACGTCTAGTTATCTCAGGAATAATTCCCACAACAAGGCAATTGTTAGGAGGAACGTGGTTCGGAATGTGAACTATAGTGTTGGGAATGCCGGGAGAAAATTCCGAGGTCTGATTCAGGTCTAGAGGTATCATAGGCTGAAGAGGCGTGGAATCAGGAAACTTGACAACTATTGCTTGAAACTTAGGAATCAGAGAAGAAAAATTGTCCAAGGTCTCATGAAGGGGCGACAAAGGTGAGATAGGGGTATCTGAATGTTTGTGGTTAAGAATGTCTCCCATAAAAGTTAAGTTCTGTAACTCCTTCAAAGGACGAGCAATAGGTTCCGAAAACTCGCTTCCGAGACCTGGTGCTTTAGACCAAGGATCACGAAATTGTGATTCGTCCTCTCATTTTCTTCAAGAATGTCTATGGAATTATGTAAAGCGTCTATTTTTGCATTGAGTCGTTTGTTATATGAAATCAAAACATTTCTTTCAGAATAAGTGATTTCACATTTGTGTTTAAGAATGATACATTCGTCTTTTGACATTACAAGTTCATGTTCTAAAGGCTCTATTTTAAGCTTCTTATCCTTGAAATGTAATCTAAGACGACTTAATTCACTCTCCATCTTGTCACTGGCTTCTATGGAGGACTCATAGGCTTTGTAAATGATTTTCATATCTGATTGGATCTGGGTTAGATAAGGTTCACAAAGAGATAAATCAAAATTATTATTAGAAATCATAGATTTTACCTGTTGAACGGTGCTTCTTCTGGGTGGGTCATTGGTCGCCATGTAGGAGTAGTTTGGTTCAGTATCATCATCATCATCTTTCTCTGATCCAAATGACCAGTAGCCTTCATCACAATCAATGGGTTGTCTAGCCATAAGACACATGTTTCCACCAATATTCACATCATCTTTGGTTTTTGTGGCGCTTTAGCTAAGAAGTCCTAGATCTTTGGTTTTTGTGGCGCTTTAGCTAAGAAGTCTTTGGTAAAGTTATTTGCATGACCACACTTGTGACAAACAATTTTTGGTTTGTATGAATTCAGAGTTTCGTGAGATTCCGAGGAGCGAGTTTGTGTCGGAATGATTAGCTTGTATGCAGGTGGATTTTTGAAGGGTTTAAAATATTATTGGGGATTAATTTAATGAGGAGCTTGGAAATGGTTGTGGTATGGTTTGTGAGTGGGATTGAAAGGACTCTTATATTTCATGGAGACGAAAGCAAACTCTTGTTGAAAATGTAGTTCGAGTCCACTGCTTCAGGGTCGAGGTCTCCATCAAAATGATAGTTTGAACTGGAAAGAGAAGGTAGATTTGGTTGAGAGGGTTCAACATGTGGGATAGATGGGATAATAGTGTTGAAAGGGTCTGAAATAGAGAGGTTCGGAACTTGAGGATCATAAGAACTAACAATAGCAAGAGGACCTCCTCAGAGTTCTCTTAAAGTTTGTGAAAAATTTGATTTGTGACCTTGAAGCTCATCAAACAGTTAGTAAAGCTTCAGCTTCTTCAGAGATCCATTACTCTAAAGACACGATTTAGCGTTTCCCCATCCTTTACCAAGACTATTGATGAATTTGAGATTGTACTCTAGAGGAGTTCAGACAATCCCATGAGTTGTCATGTTGTTGACGACGATTACGTATCTGTTAGAGACCGAGACAACTGATTCATTGAGAGTTGTGGCGTAAGTATTGAACTCATTGACGACGGAAGTCAAATACTTATCCTTCATGTTTTCCGATCCCTCTAACAGGTCTTGGAGAGTATCCAAAATCTATTTAGCAGATTTGCACAACTTAATTTGCTTAAAGCGAGAAGGTGGAACACCAAACACCATTTCGGAAAATGCAACTTGATCTACATGCAATTTCTCAATGTCATCAGCAGTAAGAGGTGCATGAAGTTGTTCATCCTGTCCCATAAGAGTTGCAGCAACATCTCTCAAGGTTTCTCTCATAGGAACATGTGGACCTTCTTTAACAGATCTCCAGATAGCTTCACCTTTTTCTTAACTAAGTAAGAACCTTTCCATTCCGACTTTCCAATGATCACACTCTTTAACAACTAGCAATGGGGCATGAGAATGGCAGCCCACGCTATTTGTTATTTGCATTAAATACATTTGTTGAGAATTAGGAGCAGCCATTGAATCTTAGACATGCGAGCATAAGCGACATATAGAACTAATTTTATCCTGAACACAGAAATGATAGACATACGAAGGTAATTTCGAATCAACTATAATCTGTTCTTATGGATTCATAGGACAACCACTCAAGCTCTGATACCAATTGTGAGTACTAGAGACAAGTTGCATGGACAAGGTTTGAAAACTCAAACCTTGAGTTAATCTTAAATATCGATGTCTTCTCTTAATTGGAGTTCCATTCAAGTCTGGTAAAACCAGTCGTGACTTGAAGTTAATATTCAACAAAGTACACAAGTATTTAATGAAGAAACTACGAGTATGATAAATGTAAAGAAAATAAATGAACAAGAAGAATTTAGTGAAGGTTTTGACTTGAGTGAAAGGTGAAAGAAAGTTAAGAGAAATATTTGCTAAATTTTGAAGAACAATTTGTGTTATTTCTTGTCAATAAAATCATTCATTATATAGGAAAAAGAGGTATATCGTACATACCATAATTTATTCCTAGGAGTGGATAATAAACATTTTCTGACAACTGATTATCCAACTGATACAAAAACCTAAGTCCTATGAAACATTACTTCATAAAAAAGACAAGAAATAATAAATGCATAAACAGACTGTCAATCTTGGATCTTTGCTCCATCTCGGAATTGTCTTCACCTCGGAATCTATCTCTACCTAGGAACTTGCTGACTTCAGATCTTCAATACTTGTGATTGCTAAAGGTTCAGTTTCAGGTTCCAACATGATGAGGTCGTAAACATATATCATGATGTAAACGGTTGTTGTAGAGGAGTGATGAACAAATAAGGAGTTGTCAAATTGGCATGCCCGGAACCATTTGGTGATTAGGAATGTTTTGAGTTTATTAAACCAGGCCCATGGGGACTATTTAAGGCCATAAAGGGCTTTATTTAGACGACACACATGATGTGGTTTAGTTGGATCTTCAAAACCTCATGGTTGTCGCACGTAGACAACTTTTTTTAGATCACCATTGAGAAAGGCATTGTTGATGTCGAGATGTCGAATACACCATCCTTTGGAAAGTTCTAGAGAGAGAACAAAGAGAATTATTGTTAGTTTGATGATTGGGTTGAAGGTCTCGATGTAATAAACACCCTCCTCTTGACTATAACCTTGAGCCACAATACGGCCCTTGTGACGTACGATTGCACCATTTGAGTTCCGTTTTATCTTGTAAATCCACTTACATCCGACAATATTAACAATGGTACAATAAGTGACAAGAGACCACATTTTATTTCTCATAAGAGCATCAAACTCAATTTGTATGGCATGTTGCCAAGATAAAGACTGAATTTCCTTGGCAAAGGAAGTGGGCGTAATCCCCGTACGTTGGACGTACGTCTTTAGCATCGGCGATTCATTATCCAACACTACGCTGGGCGTACCGCAGCTTACGCTGGGCATACTCACCTCACTGCCACCTTGCATGCATGGGCTGAAATGCAAGTTATTCCTCAGGGACCAATTATGCCAACAACTTCGAATTACTACAACTTCTTCGTTCTAAGTCCGTTTCCGACGAACTTTATATCCACAAAAAGGTGGCATGAAGCCCTACGCTCCTAGCTACACCCTAAGCCTTAAAACCTTTCGAATAAAACCCGAGACCTATAAAAGACTGAATCGTCAGATTACGCTTATACCCTTGGCATCCGAAGACACAATCGAACACTTTCAAAACCGAGTGTTACAGGTAAGACTGACTTTTAACTTATACATATATAATATATTAGACTATTAATTTTATATAGTATAGGGGTGTATTTTACACATTTAAAATACTAAGCGGTTTAATCTATTAATAAATTAGACTTTTAATTTAATTAAACTTAAACAATGTCATTATGGATTTACTAATTCTCTCTTTTAATTAACCACTTAATTAATTTAATAAAACCATAAGGGTGTAATTTGAACTATTTAAAAAAACAAGGTTCTAAATATCAAAATTCAAAATTAAAACTATTTAATTCATTTTTAAGTTAAGAAACCAAGAGTTGCACCTTATGAAACATTTTCAATTACTAGGGTTCCAGAATTTAATGGTTCATAATTAAAACCTTTTAAATTCCAAAATTTGAGAACAAATTTGAAAACTTTTCAAAACTCTTGGATCAATTTGACAACAATTAAAATAATCCTATAATTAACTATACCACAAAATTGATCTAATCTAATTTCATACATCAAGATTATTCAAATTCTACAAATAATTAGTTTTTCACAAAATCAAGTAATTATCTTAAAGGTTAACAATCATCATTTAATTGGATAAGGATAATCATTACCTTATCAGAGAAATCGAATTTTATGATACAAAACAGTTTGTGGTAATGATCCTAATTCAATTATGGCTAAGAAACTTGAAAAACTGCAAACAGATGATCCAACTCATTGAGTTCATGGTATGGACTCGTCGAGTTGGACCAACTCGTCGAGTACCCTCATGGGACTCGTGGAGTCCAAGAGTCAGAGGCAAAAAAAATGAAGTTTTTTCAGCTTTGAAAATAACAAAATTGCATCAATATAACAGAAAACACCCTAGGCTCTGATACCACTGATGGGTTTTGAGCACTATAACATCCCTATGGTGCACATACAACCCTAATGCTTTGGATCTAAGTTTTCTCAAGTTATACATGCAATAAAATTTTATCCATAGCTAGCATGCAATTGGAGATATATTACATAAAAACTAGTTAGATGAATACCTCTTAGTTGTGTCTTGTAGTTCTTGGCCTTTCAAGAGCAGAGTACCTCAAGTGTGATACCTTTAATGTGTCACAAAACATCAAAAGCAAGAGGAGGCCTATGAGAGAGAGAAAGAGAGAGATTAGGAAGCACCAAAATAAGCTAGGGTTTCTCTATAGAAATGAAGTGGCCGATTTTAAGGAGCTAAGGGTTCAATTTATAGTGTGGAATCCTTAGGGTTTCATACATAAAACCCTAAAAACCTTTGGCATTCCAATGATCCATATGATAGGCCCTTTGGGCTAACTCTTCATGGAGTCTCACATAGATTTAGCCCATCCCTAATCAATCATGGATCATAGTCCAAACTATAAATATTATTGATTTACCTAATCAGTCCCTGTATATTTAATCAATGTCTTTTGATCACTAAACTAATTTCAAATTAATTCTTGATCAATACTAGTTAAATAATATGATTTCTCAATTAATATATTATTCATATAATATATTAATAAATCACAAATAACCTCTTTCTCAAATATCCATCCTATCAAATTGCTTTGATGAATGCAACCCAAAAGGACATTGCTACTATCGGGTCAAGTACATACTAATTATAGTTATGGGCTTAGACACCTAATCCAACAATATTCACATTGAATGTTTTTTTTATAGAGTCACATGTGAATTACATGCGATTTACATGTTGCTCACATATGGATCACTTGTAATTCACATATAAATTACAAGTTAATCTCATATTAATGACATGTGATTCACATGTAAATCACATATGAATTACATTTGAGTCACAAGTAAATCACATGTAATTACAAATGAATCACATATGAATTACATATGATTCACATGTAAATAACAATTGAATCATATATGAATTATGTCTATATGAACACATACATTTTGTGTGAGTATTCTTCGTTAATTTTCTTGTAAAATTTCACATTTGAATCTTAAAAGATAATCGCATGTGAATATTACATTATATAATCACATGTGAATCTTACACGATATAATCACATGTGAATCTTACATGATATATACATATGCATTTTTGTGAGTGTTCTTGTATTCGTCAATTTTTTTTTAATTTTCTTGTATATTTGGAAGAGTTTATGGAAAATATTGAGGCGAAAAGTAATAAATTGAAGAAAATATGAAAATCTTGATATGAAGACATGAAAACGCTTTTGAAATTTTGTAGCATTTTTTGTTTTTTTAGATTTTATTTTGTATAGAATAAAATATTATACTATTTTGTTTATATGTTAGTAAATAAAAATGAGTTTTTTGACGATTAATAACGAATATTATAATATAAAAAATATGCATATATACACTTGAAAAAATATACATATGTTTACCTAAAATGTTGATTTTTTGGGGTAAACAAGTTATAGTTTTTTTTTTTTTTTTTTTTTTTTTTTTTTTTTTTTTTTTAACTTACTGATTTTTGAAAATTTAATGTTTTTTAAAAAATTGTATTTTTAAATTTTTTTTTTCAATTTTTTAAAAAAAATCACGTTTTCTAAAAACTTTAAAAAAATCTATATTTTTAAAAAAATCAAAATTATGTTTTAAAAAAATCAAAAACTATTATTTTGTTAAAAAAAATTCAAAATTTTGATTTATTATTTTATTGGGTTTTTAGCACTGTAGCACAACAAAGTTTGACAAATTTTTATATTTAGTCACTCAAGTATTTTTTGTGTTCAACTGGTCATGAACGTTAGAAAATACCGACTAATTAAAGGTTTTAAGGGAAATTGTATCCGGTTTACGAGTGACATACTGATGTGGCTTGACATATGTGGTTTGTTTTTAGCACTGTAACACAACAAAGTTTGACGAATTTATGTATTTAGTCAGTCAAGTAACCGGCTATTCATGTATCATGTCATATAATGGTGTAACTGATAGGTAAACTCAATTTTAATGGTCTATTAGGCATAAAAAAATACTTGACTAATTAAATGTGTAATACATGCCAAAAATCTTATTTTATTTTTTAGACCTTTTTATTAATATTTCCAATAACACAAAAACTTAAACATTAAATTAGATCAGTAGATGTTACTTTTGTTTTGGATCTATGGTAAAAAAAAAAATCGAACATCTTTGTTTGCCTTTTCACTTGTTATCATAAAATACATGTTTGTTTGCCTTTTCACTTGTTATCATAAAATATGTATCTTTTCAAATAATATGAAAAAATCACTTTCAATTAAAGTTAAACTGTCAATCATCGTTAGTAGCTAATTAAATCCGTTCCTAACAGTATTACATTTTTTTCTTTTTAGCAATGAAATAATTAATTTCATTAGTAGTTTTTTTTTTTGAACGACCGGTTAGAACGGCCGTTGTTGATAATAAAACATATTAATTAAGTTACAGTTGAATTAATAATAAAATGCATTTACTTAAAGTAGCTAATTAATTGTTGATAAAACTTATTTACTTAGACTTTCACTAATAGTAAAAGAAAGATTGCAAATGAAACGTGAAATGTAGAAATTGTGAACGAGGCACTAAAGTTTGGTAATGACCTGCCGTCGTTCGTAGTTGGTACCGGAATGATGAAAGATGGAAAAAATTTCAACCTCCCATCAATCCATCATCATCTTCGACGTAATTATATCTTATCCTTGCACATTGATTATTTGAAATTTGTCACCATATACACACAGTTATACACACCCATATATGTAGATCTCTCTCTCTCTCTCTCTCTCTCTCTCTCTCTCTCTCTCATACACACACACACGGTGGTTTGAGCTGTTGTTTTCTGAGAGATATTAAGGTCGAAGGTCGTTGTCAAGATGGAAGCAAGTCTCCTGCTCACATTCCAACATACCCCACCCTACTGGGACCCGATTTTTTCCAACATAAACAACAATTATTGTTTTTAATTATGTGGTGTGTTGTTGTTGTTGTGCTTAGGTGGTTTGTTGTTTTCGAATTAGAGAGCGACCCTACTGGGATCTCTTGTATTCTTGTAACTTTTTAACTCTCTTTCTAGCAAGTGAAACTGTACTCAAAGAACCCATATATCAAAGCCAGTCGTTGTCTACGGGTATGAACGAAAATACTTGGTCTAAGAAGGTGGTTGAGATGGCCATTTTCCCATAACTTTTCATGGATTCCTTTTTGAACCCTTTTGTCCATGTATAAATCCAAGTCCTTACAACCAAACTTACGCACATATCATATGCTCCTTGAAGTTCGTCAATCACATATCTATGTCAAAAGAAGAAATGGATTTATCTGTGAACGTCAATGGTCAGTCGAAAGTGCCTCCCGGGTTTCGGTTCCACCCTACAGAAGAAGAACTTCTTCATTACTACCTGAGGAAGAAAGTTGCTTATGAAAAGATTGATCTTGATGTTATTCGAGAGGTTGATCTTAATAAGCTTGAACCCTGGGACATCCAAGGTATATGTACATTCCATTTATTCATTCATCAATAGTTTTTTTTCTTTGAAAACAAAAAATTTAAGCTTTTTGTTTGTGTTGTAGACAAGTGCAATATAGGCTCCACCCCCCAAAATGATTGGTACTTTTTTAGTCACAAAGACAAGAAATATCCGACAGGGACCCGAACAAATCGTGCCACTGCAGCTGGTTTCTGGAAAGCCACCGGACGAGATAAAGTCGTACACAGTAGCCTTAGAAGAATCGGCATGAGGAAGACACTTGTGTTTTACAAAGGGAGAGCTCCTCATGGCCAGAAATCTGATTATATTATGCATGAATACAGGCTTGACGACAATATCATTACTACGCAAGATTCCAGCGTAAGTTCTTTGACTTTTGAGCATAATACATGATGTTTTCTTTGTTCTTCTGGTCACTAGTAACTGTTAGTTGGGTAGGAGCACTGTCATTGTTTTCTTTAGATTATGAAGCATTACCAAGAGCACTATAGCATCTTTTTAGAAATAATTTGATGGTTACATACACATGTGTATCCTTATGAATTATGATCAAGAAGCATTAATTTGTATTCGAAAATCTGGATTTGGTTCAGGCTTCAAACATGTCTGATTATACTCACGAAGAAGGGTGGGTGGTATGCCGTGTCTTCAAGAAGAAAAATTACCATAAATCCCTCGAGAGCCCTCACAGATCGTTACCTGACTCTATGGATACCAGAGCACAGTTACAACTGTTAAACAAAGATGACGTTCTTGAGCAATTACTTGTGTACATGGACAGTAGGTCTTGCAAACAAGAAATCGAAAACTTCACCACCACCCAATTCGTGAATCCCATGTTCCTCCACCTCCCTAGGCTCGCTAGTTCCACCCAGCTAACCACATCCCCTCCTGAAAGCTCAGCCACCTTCGATCAAGGATCGAGTCTCAAGACCTATGATTCCATGAGCGACTTACTAGCGGAAGCGGAACATTCAAGGAACATTCATACTAAAATGATGGAGGATCATGAGTGTATCAGTAACTGGGCGGATCTTGACAAGTTTGTGGCTTCCCAGCTCAATGGTCAAATGGAGGAATCAAAACAGTTGTATTCTTGCTATGGATCAGAATCCAATGATGAGAAGTTGGATTTTTCGGTTGATAAGGATGAACAGGATGTATCAGCTAGGCGGAACGTAGCATCATGCAACAGCGAGCTAGATATTTGGAGCTTAACCCGACCGTCGTCGCTGGATCCGCTATGCCACTTGTCAATATAACTTATATATAAAGATGCAAAATAAACGTATAGTACAATGCATATTAAGTTGTCAGAATTGAAGTCAAGTGATAGAATAAAGTGATGGACACATAGGAATAGCATCAAGAACGCAACATGGGAACATTACCTTGACTACAGAAAGCTATAGAAGGAATGAATCATAATGGTGATAGTGAGATATGGATTTAGTGGTGATGGATGATTATCATGTACCCATATACTAATTAAATACGTTTTCTATTTGTATTGCAACATTTTCATTTAGGATACATGACTTGCTTCATATTCAATAGATTAAATCCAGTTATATTGAACTTGTCAATAGGTAAAAAGAAACACTTTTAAGTTTAAATAGATGTTTAATTTCATTTTATAGTTCAATTTGTGTACGTGTATATATGTATATACTGTAGCCCATAGCTGGCCCTTGTTGATAAATAGGTTAGGCCCACTCGTGTGTATGTATTGATATATATCGGCCCACTAGTGTATATATATATATATATATATATATATATATATATATATATATATATATATATATATATATATATATATATATATATATATATATATATATATATATATATATATATATATATATATATATATATATATATATATATTGTGTATTCTCTCATTAATCAATGCAAGAAATATCATTCCCAAACATGGTATTAGGGCGAATACCAAGACTTTCCTAATTTCCCTCCTAAAATCCCTCTATTTCATGTTCACTCTCTTCTTCCCCCTCATGGCAGTAACAGTGTCGCCTGTAAGCCCCAATAGCTTCTTACGTTCCTACTCTCTGCCTTCTTAAAAGTGTCAGGATCATCAAACACCACACCACCCATTCATAAAGCCTTTGCACTCACAAACACCAAAGCACACATTCTTGTACTTCTCCATCTCTATCGCCACAAGTTTGATACGTGGAGAAAATTCTTCACAACTCATTGTTAAGCCTACGATATGCTTGACCATATTGATGAAACGTTTGATGTTGTCGCTACTCCGTCCAGTGAACCTCGATGGTGTTCGGTTTAATCGGTTTGTTTAGTCAAGGGCCACGTAGATAACTTAACTTGGTCATATGTTGATCGGGTTTTTGGGAAATAATTAGGCAGTATGCTGTCTTTTCTTTAGGTAGAATTTGTTTACACATTTTGTATAGGTAGCATGTGGGTTTGTTTGTTGCTTTTCCTTATCTTCGGCATAGTCAGTAGTCATGGAGTCTTTTGAATTATTCTGTGTTTGTAAACCTCACTACTACAAATGAGACTAATGCGACCTTTTAGATGCAAAATTTTTACTAGAGTTGCATTTGTTTATAAAAAAGGTCTCGTTAAACAAAAAGGTTGCACAAAAAGAGTTAATGCAACTTTGTTTAAAAAACTTATCAATTTTATTAAAAGTTGCAACTTTATTTTTAAAAGATTACAAATTTTATTGAAAATTGCAACCTTTTTTTTTAAAAGCTACAAATTTTATTATAAATTGCAACTTTTAAGAAAAAAGTCGCAAATCTTATCAAAAGTTGCAACTTTTACTACAATTAAAGAGCAGTATAAAAATCACATACTATTACTAATAATAAATTACATGAATAATAGATTTTAATTTTTGAATCATTTATAATACTTAAACCAAAAATTAAGTTAAATATTATTACAAAACTATTTGATAACTAAAATTTCAAACTAATATCAAAATTTACCTCAATCAAACATCAAATATCAAAATTTACCTCCGTGTAAATCCCTACTAGATAATTTTAGTTTTAGTTTCCTTCTAAATAAATGAAAATCATTTAACTTTCCCTCCAATCAATAAAATAACTTTCTGATCCCCACACTAACTTTGATTTCATAGTCATCGCCCCTCTCTACCCTTTGTTGCCCCTTACCCTAATAAACAAATCAAAGGCCTCCCCGATAAAAGAAACAACCATGCAGCCTCTCCTGTGATTCGATTCTCTCCAAACACGTCTCTCCTATGAAGCTACCGGTTCTGGCGCCACAACTACCGACGAGCTTGGACCTTCGACCTACAGGTTGCTTTTCCTTTCATTCATCCTTTTTATTTTGTTCCGTTGTATCGAGCTTCGACCCTAATAGAGATTTTTCTTCTTGATTCTGCTTTCTTGAATTTTTCATACGATTCTTCTCTTCAACTGTATAAATCTATTCTTTATTCCAGCATTCTATAAATATTTGAATTGGTGTTGTGGTTGCTTAGAATTGGTAGCGCGAATGTGATATGTATCATTCTTTTTTTCTTTCTTTGTTGTTTTTATAGTATTCAATTAGAATGCAATTCCACCTTCCATGATGTTGATACCCATAAATGTTTTTTTTTTACTTTGGTCCCTGACACACCAAAACACAACATTAACATTAATATATGGAAGCATGAAAAAATAGCGGTGGATAATGAATGCATGACAAAATGCAACCTATCTAACATCTTTAAACATGTTGTCTTTCTTTTCTTTCTCTCATATCAAATCTAAACACAATTTTTCATTGCATGTTTTCTCTTATTTATTTTTTAACATATCTATCTATGAGTTAAAGAATACAAAACAATAAAACAATATATACCTTTAGTGGTCCGTCGAGATCATTGGTTAGATATAATTTTGCATTGTTTACTAGGTTACAATATGTTTTAAATTTAATAGCAATTTTCTTGTGTGATGTTAACTGTGACCTCAATCTCACAACCTTTCTACACATGACTGCTTTCCTAATAACAACAATTAAGCCAACTTGATAAATGAATCGACAATGCAACAAAAATGCAATTTGTATAATATTAATATATGAGAAAGGAGTTTGTATATATTTTTTACTTATAATTTTTACAACTTTTTGCGGGTAATACCCTAACCCGACCCAAACTTTTACATCTACTATAGATCCTTCATTTTCTTCACCTGAAAGAGCAACCATTTACTAGTAAGTGGAATCATAGTCAAAAACCATGTAAAGAAACTGACAAGACAAGAAAAAGATATGGAACAAGACACTAATTATCCACCTTGCTTTGTATCTCTTAAATATAGCATGATTCTGATAAGTAGATTATATAAACATGATACTTGCTAGTTAACATCATCCGAATGAATTATAGTTTTACTTATTCTATTACAGACATAATCCAAGTACTGCATGCTCCATCTCTAATTTCACTAGATATGACATTATTAGAATGAACGGGGTTGTATACCATTTTTTTAATAAATTCCAGTTCACCAATTAGGAATTGGGTTAAATATTGATAAGGAATGAATTGCATCAAGTAGAACCTGTTTTTCAAAAATTGGGTTATATATTGTTGGTTCTGTTACACTACTTGTAGTAGTGTAATTGAACTTGTGTAATGGTATGGAACTCATTTCTGTAAATGGTCCTTGTGCTTGACAGATATATAGTAATGGTCCCTGCATTGAATTTTGTTGATAGAAATAGTTTGTGTGCTGAAGAGTGTTAAAGTAATGCTACCTTTGCTAGACAAGATTACAAAAATGGTACCTTTGCTAGATAGAATTAAAAAACCGGTCCTTATGTTTATTTTGTTTTTACAGAAATGGTCCTTGGTCTTGATTTATATAGTAATGGTCCCTACATTGAACTTTATTTACAGAAATGAACCTTTTGTTGGATAGAATTACAGAAATAGTACCTTTCTTAGACAAAATTACAAAATGGTCCCTATGTTTTTTATAGATATAGTTCTTGTATTAGACACACACACACACAAAAGTCATCCCCCGACACGGGTGTCGGGGGATGACTTTATATATATATATATATATATATATATATATATATATATATATATATATATATATATATATATATATATATATATATATATATATATATATATATATATATTGTGACATCCCCATTTTCACTACCAGAAAAGACCGATTTTGTTTATGCTTGTTTGAAAATCAGAGTAATATTTTTCATAAAAGTGTTGCGGAATTTGTTCCTAGTAAAACACAATAAATGCGTTATCAAGACATTTCCGAAGAAAAGTATTTTTAATCATTTTAAAACATTTAGGATGTCATCGTCAATACAGGAACATAAGCATAAACAGAACTTACATTCATTATCACTAGTGATTTATATCTCCTTAATCTCTCAGTGTAATATGACTTCATATCAACACCTGTGATATAAATAAACTGAGTGGGTCAGGTTGGGAAACCTGGTGAGTATATAAGGTTTTCAACCCACAATAATATAATTATTATGTTTAATCATCAAACAGTTAACCCAATTAACCATCCTCATTATCTTCTTTACTCTTAAGGATCTACCCTAAGAATCAGTTATTTCTCATTCATTCATTCCTAAGGATTATCCTAAGGAATAGGTACGAAGTCCATTGTTGTCAATGACACAACTTTCAAGCACAACTACTAGTTCTATCACTTAGGTGCAGCTGCCATAATTGTGACATTCTATATGAGGTGCAGCTGCCAGTATTGTCCTTCGAGCACATCTGCTAGGGTTATCTCGTTTATTGACAATATCGTTTTCGAGAGTCCACTCACAATACATGTCAATGGGTTTTTAGAGTACACCGGTGAACACATCGTTCACAACACCTACAGGTTACGAGCCTGCTAGTGTTCCACTGGACTGTCTAGAATAATATGTGGTTGTCATCCATACTCTCCTTGATGACGGGGCCAACATTTCGGAACAAGACTTCTCACATCGTCTGCCTCTCACCCTTACCTCATGATCCATATCACCTCTCAACTCATCATCCAACTCATATTTCATCTACCCATGTTTTACCCAACATATTACATAGATATAAATACATATACAGTTTAAATCATATAAAACTTGTATAAAATCGTTCATCCAGCATAGAGAGCAAGTATATAGATAATATGCACACATAACACGTATTTTATATAAAATACTCCATATCTATGTCTAAGATGAAAGGGACCATGCACTCACTTGAATAGGTGGTGATTCCAAACTCAGACAGCGCTTCGCTTCTTAAAAATAATTTCCTTCGACGAAACCTATTATTATTACCACTAGAGTTTAGTCTACTATTCGCCGAGACTAATTAATAGTCTAGTTATTATTACTATTATATAAGCGTTAAACAATACTTATATAACCCATAATAATAGCCCAAGTACTTATTAGAAGTTCCTAATAACGTTACTATAATTAAATAAAAGCTATATTAAAAATAGCATATGCGTAGCTCACTTACAGCGGGTTTTATAGAAAATCGGGCTTTGTTTGGAGCAGTGTTCCCGAGCCGAACAGCTCTTCTTCTCAGAGCCGTCAAGCACTCCGGGGCTTCCGCCTCGTGCTAGGGAGGTTCCATAGGCTTTTCGGGGTGTTTCGGGGCTAGAGAGAGGTTCTAGAGAGAGAGAGAGTAAAGAGAAGAAATAATGAGAAATGTGTGAAAAAATGAGGGTGAGAGAGGTTCTATTTATAGGGTGAAATATGGCTGAAATTGGTGCCACATGTCACCATCTAGTGGCAAGCCTTGGAGAGAAAGCAATGGCCAAGATTGTGTCACGTCACCCCTTTTGCAGCAGCACCCTACCGATTTCTAAACCCCGTAACTTTCGCATACGAGCTCCATTTTCGACTTTCTTTATATCCACGTCGAGGTAAAAATATGATCTACAACTTTCATTTTGACTCCGTCGGCTAATTCTCGACCGATCTTAAAATTAACAGTACGATGAGATTATACTGTTAAATGTCCGCGTAAAATTCATAACTTCTACATACGAACTCCATTTTCGTCTGTCTTTTTACCGTTGAGTTCCTATTAATGAGATCTTCAATTCTCATTTAGGTTGCATAGGCCAGAAACCGCTCGATCTAAAATTCGAGTTTCGGGGCGTGCACTGTTATGCCAAATCTTAGAAAATTCATAACTTCCTCATACGAAGTCAGATTTGGGCGTTCTTTTTTTGTATGTTCTCCGTTTAACGTATAATACAAATTTTTTTTAGATCACTAAGGCTAAAATGTACTTTATCAAAAATTCACTATTTACGTCTCCCGGTGCCGTGCCAATTTTGTTGTAAAACTTCGACGGACCATAACTTTTTCGTTTTAACTCGGACTTCAACGTTCTTTATATGTACGGAACCCTTGAGACGTATTCTACAACTTGGTTAAGATTATTTATTCTAAATAATCTTTTGTCAAAAAGTTGTTTTCAACCCCTATTATCACTAAATTGACTAGCATGGATCTGCGGGCGTTATATATATATATATATATATATATATATATATATATATATATATATATATATATATATATATATATATATATATATATATATATATATATATGTATATATATATATATATGTATATATATATATATATATATGTATATATAGGGTTAGGTTATTTTGTTTTTGCTAACTATTGTGTGCATGTGTAAATGATTATAGACCAATCATTTGTGTTAAATTAAGAAAGTGATTTTCCTTTAAAATTAAATAGAAAAAAAAACAAATTAGTAGGATTTCTTTAAATGATCGGGCATAGAAGGGGTAGTATAGTACATTAGGATCCCCTTTAGAATAGGAAACTGGTTTTATCTTTGGAAACCGAATAACTCGTTCCCCATTTTCTCGCAAACATGAAACTCGATTAGAAAATCAACTGAAGACCATAAATCATTCCGATTTCCTTCTGTATTCCATAAAATCAGAAGATTCAGTGAAGGTGCTTTGTTATACGACTGATTAGTGAATCCTAGAAAAAGTAGAATAAGGCATTGGGGCGTCTCGGTGAGTTTTATTCTATAAGAATGCGGACTACAAGATCAAGTGTATATAAGTCCAAGTTCAAGAACACCGCAAATATGGTGTTGAATCTTGAAGAAGATGATGATTTCGTTTATGATTTTTCATGTTAATCCAGTTTTTATGATTTTTCTAGGTGTTGGGTTGAAGATTCGCTAAAGGATTGCGTCATTGGGCTCGTTTATTAAACCTTTTATTTAGTACTCCGGTTTGGGCCTGTCCAACCGAGAGCCTTTTAGGTTTATTATATAAGTATATGCTTGCATGCATATTAGAAAAAGGCTTAAGAGAATTACGATAACTTTACAGTATTCTTTATCGTTCTTGTAAACCTACCAACCCTCTACAGATGATGTTCTTGATCGAGCTCTTCTGAGGGTTATTTTATAATCATTCGACACGTTTGATTCATTCTTGACTTGTTCTTTATTTACGTGTTCTTGTTGTTTAATCATTAATTACCTGTTTGAGACCTAATCGATCTTCAAGATTAAGTATTAATCTCTTCAATTGGTATCAGAGCAGGAGGCTGTGTAATCGATATACATCTTTTCTGTGAAAAGGTTTCAATTAGGGTTTTTCCGCAATTACTGATATTTATTGAGCCGTCATCTCATTATTGACGTATCTTGATATTTATTGTTTTGCCCTAATCTGATTTATTACAAGTCTGATCTTTAAACAAGTTTTTCGATCATAATGGACGAGTCGCAATCAAACCCCATCAATATTTCCAACAGCATCGGTTCAACCACAAAGATTCCAATCCTATATACCCATGATTATGAAGTCTGGGCGCATCACTTCGAAGACTACGTTATAGGATCTGAGGATAATGGATACCTCATATGGGAAGCAATTATCAATGGACCGTTTTCTCACTCTGCAACGTCAAGGATTATCAAAACTCAAAAGGAGTACAATGATCTGCTGAAGGATGTTAAAGATATTGCACAAGATGAAAAGGATAAATTCCAGTGCAATATCAAGGCGCTAAGATTGATCAGATTTGCCCTTCAATCCGACACTTTCAGGTTGGTCAGCTCATGCACAACGGCAAAGGAAGTTTGGGATAGACTTCGCGAACTGTACTCTACAGACGAGGATCTTGAACATTCTATCCAAACCTTGCTCTTATCTGAGTTTGGAGAATTCAGGCAAGGAGCCGAAGAAACTGTGACCCAGACGTTCGATCGCTTCAATCATCTTCTCAGCAGGATGATCAAACATGACATCGAAAGAAAGCTTATCGAGCAGAAGGTTACGTTCTTAAATGGTCTAAGGTCAGAATGGAGCGCAGTGGTGTCAACGGTTAAAGCCCATGAGCAGTTTAAATCATACTCTTTGGCGAAACTGGTGGGTATTCTCAAGTCCCAGGAGAAGATTGTGCTGCAGGAAAAGAACGTTGTTTCAAGCCTAGGTTCACTGGCCCTCCTGTCAAAAAGTAAAGCTGTGATGGAGGATGAAGACCTCAACTTGGAGGAGTATGACCTCACGTCTGAGGATTATGCTATGATGGTGTCTAACCCCAAGAGGTTCATTAAGAAGAGATTCCCCAGCAACAAAAACCGAAACTGGCAGGGGAGTTATAGTTCAGAAAAGGTTAACAATGAACCGAAGGTTGAAGAGCCCAAGAAGGAACCAAAGGCAAATGGTGATTCTGGAGTAAGCTGTTACTACTGTGGTGGGAAAAATCACTATGCTAAGGATTGTGTCCTCAAAAAAATGGCTGAAAAAGATGAGGAAAAGGATGAGGAAGCCTTGTTGCAGAAAAGGCTTGATGAGATGAGAAAGAAGAAGTCTACCGCTAACCCTTCCATGAATGCTCTAATTGTGCAGGGTTCGGTTGCTGATGACGAGTTCGGTAGTGTGGAAGTTTGGTCAACCGACTCAGAAGACGATGAAGTGAGGAAGCCTACTCATGGAAAGGCTCGTGTGACAAAGGAGGAGAGCAGTGGAGGAAGATGCTTCATGGTGTCCGATGTATCTCAGATGAGGGGATACAACACTGATGGTGGAAGCAATGAACCGAAGGAGTAGTAGGACATGTGCTTTACGGCCAAACCGCTCAGCGTGCAGTTCAATGAGCTCGATGAACTGATCAAGAAGGTACAATCGATTTTCGTTTCATTTAAAGTGCCACAATCCTCATATGAGAAAGAACTAAAAAATGTTAATACAAGAATTTCTCATCTAGATAGTAGCTTAACTCAAACTCGAGTCACCAATTCTAACCTAACTGATCAATTAAGCAGGGTGTCTTCGAAGAGTGAGGAGCGGCGCATGTGGATCGAGTTGAAGGAGTCTGAATTAGTTAAAATTAAAGACGAAAACATTTATTTACAAAGAGACAATTTAAAGTTGTTAAAACAGCGGAATGTTTTTTGTTTAATTGCAAAACGTCTTTATTCTAATATTACTCAGCTTCACTTGGACTGTGAAATAGGCCAAAAGATCCATCGCATGATTTTGCCCTTCCTTGAGTTTAAGGAGGATGAAATCGATGCCGAAGCTTATAATTATGAGAGTGTGATATCATCTGATGACGTCAATCCGACCTATATGTATGGACTGGACAAAATAGAATCTTTCATTAAATCCAAGGACCACAAGGACATGCTTAAAAACCTTTTGGATGAAAATGATAGACTCAAACTGAGAACCGAAACCATACAAAAATTTGACTCTTTAAACGCCAACTTGAGCTCAGAAAACAAAATTGATGTTGAAAATGCATCTGAGCTTAATGAGGACGACAACATGAGTGAAATTTCTGTAGAGGACACGGTTGACTGCTCAGAATTTGTAAAAAGCGAACCTGAAAACCACAAAAATCTAATTTCTGAAAATTCTGTGGAGTTCGCTCGATTGTCCCAACAAAAGTCCCCGATCTTAGCCGAGAAAGCGGTTGTATATCAAAAGGTCAGGACCACTCCAAATCAAGTCTACAAGGTCACTGGAGTAACCGAACATCAGACCGCTGAACTCACAGCTATTGTGAACGAAGACAATGCTGATGGCTGCGATGAGTATTTCTGGTCAGCTCCAATAGATAATGCAAACGAAACGGTAGGCTTATCAGAAAGAACCTCATGGATGAGTAAAGGTAGATATATACCAGAACCCTTGAATTAGCCAGATAATTTCGATGAGCCAAGCACCAGTGGTACGAAAGACATTCCTCAAGAGAATGGTAGTTCGGCAAAAGAAGACATTCCCTCTAGTTCCTCAGTTCAAAGTGAAACTCCCACAGTTCAAAGTGAACCAGCTAAGGAGAAACCGAAAATGAAAGCCAATATCCATCATCAACCGAAGCAGATGAGGAATAAGAAACGTGAAAGGAACCAGAGATACATGAAGAATCTCTCTGAAAGGAAACAATTCTGGCAATCCCAGAATGCATTTTTCTCACATCAAGACAAGAATCTGAAGTTTGAGAATAATCCTGTCAAAAGGCATGAGAGCCACAACAACCGAAAGCCAAAGTTCGGTTCGGAAGAGAAGACCAACCAAAAGCATAGGTTCGGTTCAGAGAACTACTCCAACCGAAAGCAAAGGATCGGTTCTGAAGTAAAAAAAGATCAAAACTCTAAGGTCAGTCCCATCAATGATCAAAAGCAAAAGGGTCACCTAGAGTCTCCAGCCAAGAAGTCATCTCAATCTAAGCCCACTCCTTCTCACTCATCTAATTCTTCTAATTCTTCCTATTCATCTCCATCTCACTCAAAAGCACATTCCGTTCGTTCTCAAAAATCTCATTTGTCAGCTAAACAAAAAGACAAACAGAAGGTTAATGCATCAAATCCAGAGTCTAAACCGAACGCACCTAATCCTAATAAAATCAAAGTCTTTACCATCAAAAAGAAAGATGAAACAACACTTATAAAACGAACATATAGTTGGCATCTCTCTTACTATTCCTGTTCCTGTGAAAGGCTCACGTGGACCCAAGAAACTTTGGGTTCCTAAATCTGCTTAATTTTTGCAGGTTATAAGTGACGAGCAGTTTGACGAAGAATGGTACATCGATAGTGGCTGCTCGCGTCACATGACAGGGAGGAAAGAAGAGCTCAGGGAATATAGGTCTCTTTCAAATGGTGGCAACGTCAAGTTTGGAAACAACTCTTTCGGCACCATAAAGGGATACGGAATGATAACTAATGGTGATTTTACTATAAGGAAGGTGGCTTATGTGGAAGGACTACAACACAACCTCATCAGTGTATCTCAGCTTGTTGGAGGTACAGGTCTCAAAGTCTCATTCGACGATGAAGGTTCTGAAATTATTGAGAAGAAGACAAAGAAAGTAATTCTCAAGTCGGAGCGTAAGGTTGAAATGTTTCCTCTAAATCTTAAACCCATCAAAGGAAACCCAACTATATGCTTGTTATCAAAAGCTCAATCTGACAAAAGCTAGTTGTGGCACCGAAGACTCTCTCATCTCAACTTTAAAGATAACAACAAACTTGTTACTGGAGGTCATGTTCGAGGCCTTCCATTGCTCAAGTTCGACAAAGATCATTTGTGTGCTGCATGCAAAATGGGGAAGCAGAGTCGTCAAAGTCATTCATCTGTAATTAACACAAAAGTTGTTGAACCACTCGAATTACTTCATATTGATTTGTGTGGTCCATCATCTATCGAAAGCATCGGTGGTAGCAAGTATATTCTTGTTATTGTTGATGACTTTTCACAATTTACATGGGTGTTCTTTCTAAAGCTCAAATCTGAAGTGACTCATAAGCTGAAAGTGTTCATCAAGCAGATTGAAGTACAGCTCAAGAAGGTCGTTCGCAACATCAGGAGCGACAATGGTCTGGAATTCAAGAACAGGGAGTTTGAAGAATTTCTAGCAGAAAAGGGAATAAGTCACAACTTCTCAGCTCCCTACACACCTCAACAGAAGGGAATTGTCGAAAGACGAAACCGATCTTTGTGTGAAGCTGCCCGAACTATGCTAAGTTTCGCTTCTTTACCTCTTTATTTTTGGGCTGATGCTATTTCTGCTGCTTGTTTTACACAGAACAGGTCCTATCTCAACAAACGATTCACGCTCACACCATACGAGATTCTCAACAACAGAAAGCCCAATGTGAAATTTTTCCATGTGTTCGGCTCACGGTGTTTCATCTTTAACTCTAAAGAACACCGCAACAAGTTCGATGTCAAAGCCGACGAGGGAATCTTTCTGGGCTACTCTCTCACATCCAAAGCATACAGGGTCCTAAACAAGCGTTCGAGAAAAATCGAAGAGACCTATTACGTGACTTTTGACGATAGCTATGTCAAAAAGCTACAGGCCAAAGAAGAATCAGCTGGGGAAATCTTTCCTCAAACTGGCCAAGTCACAGTCTCGATCGCTAATCTATACGAGAAATTTCTGGAGCTATTTGACGAACCAGAGAAAGCTACTCTCTCAGAAGCAGGTGCAGCAGACAACAAGGTAGACCGCATGAAGCAAATTGTCGAAGAAGCTGCCAGGAGAATGAATGAAGGAGGATCGAATTCTGATGAACCTCCATCCAACGATGCTTCAGTCGAGGGGGAGCCAAGCTCACTTGTCGAGGGGGAGCCAAGCTCTACAACTGCTACCGAAAGTCCAACTGCAACCGAAAGTGCTTCTCCAACCGAAGGTGCATCAACGCCTGAAAGTCCAGCACCACAAGAAACCTCTGAACCTCAAGTTTCTCATTGCTCATCAATCGAGGGGGAGCATGGTGATATGTCACTTGACTATGAAAGCCAATCCGAGCCAGAAGAAATGATCAATGCTGAACTAGACCCAACCTTTGATCCAAATTATCCTCCTCTTACCAAATGGACCAGAGATCATCCTATATCTCAAGTGGTTGGTGATGTCTCCGAAAAGGTTCTGACCTACCAACCCTCTACAGATGATGTTCTTGATCGAGCTCTTCTGAGGGTTATTTTATAATCATTCGACACGTTTGATTCATTCTTGACTTGTTCTTTATTTACGTGTTCTTGTTGTTTAATCATTAATTACATGTTTGAGACCTAATCGATCTTCAAGATTAAGTATTAATCTCTTCACTAGGGTTTGTGTTTGAAGAGATTTTGTTACATTTATAGTTTTTTTTATCGATTTTAACATGATCAATATGTGTATATGTAATTCTGGTAGAATATGAAGTGTGAAATTCTAATAGAATGACTTTATACAATTTTGTTGTTTGGTTTGTGATAACTACATTCTAACAAAATACTTCTAGCATGAGGTAATATATGTAGTTCGTATAGATTATTTAATTTCATGTAGAGTATATCTTAATGAGATTCTAACATAATCATAATATGATTTGGTATTCTATGTTTTTTTATGGTAAATGAAGGGTAAGTAAATTCCAAATGAATGAAGGATTTGATATTCTAATAGAATGGTATTACTTAATTATTTGATTGTTTGTTAAATATTTTATTCTGTCAGAATTATTATAACATGTATTATGTTCTTTATCAAGAATAAAATTTCTAAAAAATAACAAAATTCTTAAACAACGATTGTGATCAATCTTTGATTCATTCTTCAAGTTATTCCTAACACATTCTTCCATCCATTCCTATCACAAATACAACAAAAACTATGAATGGTTAAAAACATGTAACTTAAAATTCCTATCACTTTATATATTCTAGCAGAATAGATAGAATATGGTAGACTACATAGAACACATTCTTGCAGAATACATATAAAACATTCTGCTAGTTACAACTTTAATTGCCACTATAAAAAATTAAAAGCATGTTACTTGCAACTTGCAATCATATTTATAGATAATGAAACTTAACAAACCAAAAATTTGCAATTTAACAATCTTGAAATTTTTGTACAATAGAAAAAATAGTAAAATTTAACAAACTATTCTTACAACAATGACATTCTATGAGAACGATCTTGAAAGAATGCTCATCTCTTTCTTGGTTTGTTTACTTTTAATTTCTACCCTTCGTTTTTGTTTCAAACAACCTTGCTACAGAATGCATACCACATGGTCGGCTTCTAACCATATCTTGGTAAAATATATACTTGTTCTTGAACTCGATTCCAAGTCTATCTCTTGTATGTGTTGGCATGGGAAGAATATCACCCCTTCCTTATTCTAAAAGAATATTGGTATACCTAAATCTAAAAGAATATGCTAAAAATTTGATTATGGAAGAATATTGCCCATACTTTCTTTGCTTGTGCTCCTTAATGGTTTACCTGTAAGTTACAAATAACCAACACACTTAGTTACTCAATTTTCATGAGATGAGGTAACATAAATTAATTTCATGACCATTCTCTTAATTAGGCCTATTGAAATTATATATCCATACGATGCGAGAATTAAACCAAACAAGATTAGTGCACTTTACATAAACATAAATCAAAAACTGAACCAAACACAATTGAAAGGTAAACAAGTATTTGAAAAAGTAAACATAAAACCATTTCTCAAAATATAAGAACTATCTACACTTATTAACAATTCACTTAGGACCCTAGAGAAGAGTTTTTAATGGAGAAGTGACCAATTAAAAAGTAAATCTTCATTTAGGCATTTAGTCGAACAATTGGTGTTCAGAAAAAAAGACTCGGATGACTAATAACACTTTCTGGGAAACTCATATTATTATCAGAAAATAAATGGTCTGACTGAAATCTATTAAAAGAGAAGCGAGATTAGAATGTGATATTGCATCTGTTAATAAAGTGTACCTTAAGATTTTTGGTGCATTCACTATGCATCAAACAAACGAATATGGGTGGCTATGTCTCTTTCTCTGTGGCTTTTGCTTTCTGTTTGTTCCCTGCAATGGTGGTCGTTGTACCAAGTGAAGAAGAAAGAATATAGAAATTAAAAATAATTATCGTGTGATAGAATATAGAAATTAGCTCAACATATTTATTTTATTTCCATAATTACATGGATTTCATTAAATGGTACCATTAATTGAAAGTGCAAAAAACCCAAACTACCCTTATTGATTTAATAAATTATTTAATTTTTTTCTAATTTGTGATTGCTTCATTGATGCACATAATACTTATTGGAAACATTTGAGCGCATATATATATATATATATATATATATATATATATATATATATATATATATATATATATATATATATATATATATATATATATATATGCTTAGGGTATTCTATTCAAACTAATTATTGTACATCTATCGTATGGTATGAGAATTACTAAGAGAATAAGTTGTTTAGCAATGCGAATACGTTCAACCTTACAAGAATATCGTCATTTTCATGCATTCTCGTTAATTTTTTTTTTGTTCTCACACATTATTTTTCACTCATTTTCATTCTGACAGAATACGATCCAATAAAACAGTCTGATAACATTCTGACAGAAATGAGAATAATGATAATAAGTGTATAATAACCTTATAGACGATTGAATTAGTGAGAATGTGTGTTAATAACAATAGTTATGTAAGATTGAACGTATTTATATTATCAAACAACATATTTTCTTTATCATTCTAATAGCATACGATAGATGTACAATAATTAGTTAGAATACTTGAACCTTATATATATATATATATATATATATATATATATATATATATATATATATATATATATATATATATATATATATATACATACTAGTCGAATCACCGCACGATGCGTGTGAATATAATTATTTAGTTAAAATAATAATATTTAACAATATGTGATTTAATATTTATATATGAAAAAAGAATGTTAGTAGCAAAACAAACTACATAGTTAACATATTAGTTTTATTAATTGTAATAAATTTATACAATTAGTTATTTCCACTATTTATTCATAATTTTATAGATCGTTTTATGTTGTGTAAATTATATAACAAACATATATTGATTTCTATGTATAACAAATACAAAGTAGTATGAAAAAATAAATACTACAACTTTTGATGATTTTATAAAACGTTTTAAGTTGTGGAAATTATATATAAAATGTATGTGGATTTGTATATAAAACAAATTACAAATAGTATGGAAAAACATTATAGCTTTTAATAAAATAAAAACACTATAACATCTGCTATAAGATTTACATCAAAAAAATTTATTAAACACAAATAATCATTCAAAATGAATATTTAAAAATCAACATACATTTGATATATAAAAACATTGTTATAAAAAATCTATGTTGAAATAACCATTGATGTGATGAATTTTTTTCAACTCTTTCATTTGAATCACAAATTTTTTTAAACATATAAATTTTTAATCAAAACTTATTTATATACTACTAATATAGCTACAATGTGTATAACAAAAAAATGGAAAATAAAAAGGCATTGTATATTAATAATCATAAGTTTAAAAAACTTTTGAATGTAATGGAAAATATAAAGGTATGACTAATTACATTAATTTTGTAATCATAATTACATTTAAATTAAAAAAAAAAAACTATTGAGTTGTAGTGAGAGTTTTAAACTCTTGAGTTTTGACCAATAATATAATATAAATATTAACAATTATATGTTATAAAAACAATATTATAAACATTTATCATTGAGTAATAATTTTTAAACTAATTTGTAACTAATATTATATTAATTATAAGTATACGATAAGAAATATATAAAAAGTTGTTTTGAATCAAATTTAATTAAGCTTTTGATTTAAAATTATTTTAAACTAAATGTATTTTTAACTAATTTATAACTAATTTATTTGCATATTTTGTAATTCCTATATTATTATTATTATTATTATTATTATTATTATTATTATTATTTCAAATAACAATAATTTTTTAATATAATATAATATATTTTTTAATTTTACGTTATGTTAAACAATTATTATTTTTTACTTAATTAAAAACTAGTTATTTGAAAATTTTTCATTATTATATTAAAAAAAAACTATCGTATTTTTGTATTGTAATTTCATTTTTGTCCTTACCACTATGAAATATTGGAAAATATGAACAGTCCAAATAAAATGGTGATTTGAATTTCAAAACTATAGTAATTGCTTTGTATTACGACCAATATTAAAAATATATGTTAAGAGTGGGTTAGGGGAGGATGAGTGTTACACTTGAAGTATATTTTTATCACTTATATTTTCTTATGAAAATATTAATATTTTATTTCTTTTACTTTTCCCTTACGATAAAGAATAGGGAAAAAAGAAATTGACAAATGTAATAAGATAATAATTTATTTTTATTACTATAAAAACATCTAAAATGGATACATCAATATAAGTTTTGGTAGAACATAAATAATTCATTTTTATAACACACATAATAATTGGTTTTAAACAATAAAGTCATATCATGTTAAAACTCATTCGTTCTAATTCATCATTATCACCAACAATTTGGAATAATTATTGTAAACTCCTTTCATCAAAATCAATTATAAAAAACTACATCGATGTTATTTACAACAAAATAAGCGATAGAAACTAAAATAATATATAACTTATAATAACATATAATACATGTTGAATAATATTCTCTTGGACATAAAATATATTGTCTTAACATTAAAGAGAGAGAGAGAGAGAGAGAGAGAGAGAGAGAGAGAGAGAGAACATAAAGATACATACATGTTAACAAAGTTAATTGCTCAAACTGATCAATAGCTTGAAGATTGATTTACCAAAAGCTCATGAGAAGTAATTATCAGTCCTACTTCATCATCCCGTGATTAAAGAAAAATGCATAACACATAAACTTAAAAAATGATCTTAAGTATAATAACTTTATAAACATACATAAATTTAAACCTTGGTTAATATCTAAAACTTTAAATGCACCCAATTTGAGTTTACATGAATTTATATTTGGAAAAGTTGTAATTTTTTTCTTACATCCATGGAACCACTCACATAACTCTTCAAACCCTATAAATATAATCTATCATTTTATGTTGACATACATGCAATATGTAATCTACAAATTTCTTATATATGCTAAATATTTCATTTAACTCATCAATTAAATAGTATGATTTAAAGAGTTTTGGGAGTTACAAATTATAATTTTCAATTAATCATAAATTAATTTGTATAAGCTGAATAGTCTTGAGAGTTTCAAATGCACGAGGTTTAAGGAAAAATGTTTGCTTTATAAGATACTAGACGAATTCTCGCGCGTTGCGTGGTGCAGGTTAAAAATATATTTTTAGAATATTGAAAAATATATATTTATAATGATTATGTTATTGACATTAACTTTGACATAACATTTTACAATAAGTTTTTTATATATATATATATATATATATATATATATATATATATATATATATATATATATATAATCTCAACTATATTAAATAATAATATTCATTGATATCAAACTATCTTCCTCATTAATAGAACTACATATAATTATCTATTTACTATTATTTTTAATAAGTATTATGATTGATTAATTTAAATTTTTTACTTTTGCAATCATTTTCTAATTTCATTAATGATGTTCATTTAAAATACAATTTATTTGTAGTTAACGCTTATGTAATTTATAATTTGATGTAATTATCATTTAAAATTATTGTTCATTAATTCTAAACCACTTATTATTATTAATTAGTTAAAGAAGACTTTTAAGAAACACTTAATATTATTTTTCAAATATAAAACATATAATAAATAATAAAGTGATAAGATTGACAATTTGCATTTCAAAAGAGACTTGTATAGATAATATGACATATCCATCATTTTTATAATTTGATTTTATTATTTATAACTATTGTCCGTTAATTTTAAAACCACTAATTAGTATTAATAAGTTAAAAAAAACTTTTAAAAAGCACTTATTATTATGCTTAAAATGTTAAACATATACTAAAATATAAAGTGATAAGATAGATAATTTGCATTTTAAAAAAGACTTACATGGATAATATGGATAATGTGACATATCCATGATTTTTAATTAATTATTGCTTTGAAGCAACACAAACATACAAACATATATACAATAGTTAATTAAATATTGTCTATATCATATTCTATAACATATGATCGATAACATGAATCTAATCCAATTTACATCAAAATTTCAACCACGACATACAATGATTGTCTTGAAAGAATACTTAAACCAAGAAAAAAAAGAATTAATATATAACAAACTTACAAATTTAAAACTTTAACATAATATCATGGCTTGAAAAATGGTCCAAAACCCTCAAACCAACACAAAAACCTTTAAACTTGTTTTCTTTGTGAATTTTGTATGTGATTAGTATTTGTGTGTCTACTCAAAGAGATTGACCGTTTATAGTAGACTTTCCATTAATTGCTTATTGAACATATTATATCAGTTATAAAACATTTGAATGATTAATCATTATTAAGAGACTTTTGAGTTGTATTTATTCAAATAGGAGGTTTCAAATGAATATAGATTGAGTAGAAATGTCTCATGGGAGTTTCAAATGAATGTGGTAAAAGGAAAAATATTTCCTTTATAAGTATATACATAATTATTATTCATTATTTTTAAACCACTTATTATTATTAATAAGTTAAAGAAGACTTTTAAGAAAGACTTAATATTATTATTCACATATAAAACATATACTAAATAATAAAGTGATAATATTGACAATTTGCATTTCAAAAGAAACATATACTAAATAATAAACATATCCATGATTTTTATAATTTGATTTTATTATTTATTACTATTTTTTGTTAATTTTAAAAGCACTTAATATTACTAATAAGTTAAAGAAAACTTTTAAAAATGAATTATTATTATACTTAAAATGTTAAACATATACTAAAATACAAAGTGATAAGATAGACAATTTGCATTTTAAAAAAGACTTACGTGGATAATATGGATAATATGATATATCCATGATTTTTAATTAATTATTGCTTCGAAGCATCACAAACATACAAACATATATACAATATTTAATTAAATATTATCTATATCATATTGCATAACATGAATCTAATCTAATTTACATCAAAATTTAAACAACAACATACAATGATGGTCTTAAAAGAATACTTAAACCAAGAAAAAAAAAAGAATTAGTATATAAAAACATACAAATTAAAAACTTTAACATAATAACATGGTTCGAAAAATGGTCCAAAGCCCTCAAACCAACACAAAAACCTTTAAACTTGTTTTCTTTGTGAATTTTGTATGTGATTGGTATTTTTATGTGTCCACTCTAAGAGATTGACCTTTTATAGTAGACTTTCCATTAATTGCTTTTTGAACATATTATATAAGTTATAAAACCTTTGAATAGTTAATCATTATTAAAAGACTTTTAAGTTGTATTCATTCAAATAGGAGGTTTCAAATGAATATGGATTGAGTAAAAATGCCTCATGAAAGTTTCAAATGAATACGGTGAAAGGAAAAATGCTTCCTTTTGTAACTATATTAGACTAATTCTCGCACATTGCGAGTCACAGGTTAAAAATATATTGTTAAAATATTGAAAAATATATGTTTAAAATGGTTGTTTATTGACATTAACTTTGACATAATATTCTCACACTAATATATATATATATATATATATATATATATATATATATATATATATATATATATATATATATATATATAATCTCAACTATTTTGAACAATATTATTCATTGACATCAACCCACATTCCTCATTAATAAAATTAAATATAATTATCTATTTAGTATTATTTATAACAAATGCTATGATTGATTAATTTAAATTTTTTTTACTTATGCGATTATTTTCTAATTTCAATAATGATGATCATTTAGAGTACAATTTATTTCTAACTAACGTTATATAATTTTTAATTTGATGTTATTATCATTTAAAATTATTATTCATTAATTTTAAACCACTGATTATGGTTAATAATTTAAAGAAAACTTATAAGAAACACTTAATATTATTATTCAAATATTAAACATATAGTAACTAATTAAGTGATAAGATTGACAATTTGCATTTCAAAAAAGACCATCATGGATAATATAAATTATCCATGATTTTTTTAATTTTCCATTTATTATTATTAGAGTAAATTACACGAATGGTCCCTATTGTTTACGGTAATTTGGGTGTTTGGTCCCTAACTTATTTTTTTAACTCGAAAGGTCCCTACTGATTGTTTTTGTTACGCATTTGGTCCATTTCTTATCTAAAAAGGCTATTTTGCCCTTAATTTTTTAATTTATTTAAATAAACACACTTCCAACCCCATCTTCTCACCTTACCTTACATACTCCACCATTTTTCTCTATTTAAATAATAGTCTTTTTAGGTAAGACAGGGACCAAGCGCGTTACAAAAAGCAAATGGTATGGACCAAGCGTGTAACAAAAACAAATAGTAGGGACCTCCCGAGTTAAAAAAGTAAGTTAGATACCAACGTACAAATTACCCCAAACTATAGAGACCATTCATGTAATTTACTCTTATTATTAATAAGTGAAAGAAAACTTTTAAAAGACACTTACTATTATAATTAAAATGTTAAGTATATACTAAAATATAAAGTGATAAGAAAGACAATTTGAATTTTAAAAGAGACTTACATGGATAATATGGATAATATGACATATCCATGATTTTTAATTAATTATTTCTTTAAAGAAACACAAATATACAAACATATATACAATATCTAATTAAATATTATTTATATCGCACTTTATAACATATGATCGATAATATGAATCTAATCTAATTTACATTAAAATTTCAACCATAACATACAATGATTGTCTTACAAGAATACTTAAACCAAGAATATATATATATATATATATATATATATATATATATATATATATATATATATATATATATATATATATATATAACAAACTTACAATGGTCCAACTTAAAAACTTTAACATAATAACATGGCTCGAAAATGGTCCAAAGCCCTCAAACCAACACAAAAACCTTTAAACTTGTTTTCTTTGTGAATTTTGTATGTGATTTGTATTTGTATGTCTACTTAAGGATATTGTCTTTTTATAGTAGACTATGCATTAATTGCTTATTAAAATATTGTATAAGTTATAAAACCTTTGAATAGTTAATCATTATTAAAAGACTTTTGAGTGGTATTCATTCAAATAAGAGGTTTCAAATAAATATGGTTTGAGTAAAAATAGAAGTTGAATAGCCTTCGGAGTTTCAAATATAGAAATGGTCACTGCATTGAATTTTATTTACAAAAATGGTACTTTTGTTAGACAAAATTACAAAAATGGTGCCCATGTTTATTTTGTTTTGTAGAAACGGTCCTTGTGCTTGACATATATGTAGTAATGGTGCCTACATTGAATTGTATTTACATAAATGGTCCTTGTGCTGGATATAATAATAGAAATGGTACCTTTGCTAGACAGAATTTCAAAAATGGTCCCTATGTTTATTTTTATTTTTTATAGAATTAGTCCTTGTGCTAGACAAATATATAGTAATGGTCCCTGCTTTGAATTTTATTTATAGAAATGCTCGCTATGTTGGACATAATTTCAGAATGGTGGCCACAATTATACACCTTTGCTAGACAGAATTACAATAGCTGGTACCCATGAATATGCACCATTGACATGTACTTCATGGCACAAAGTTACACATAAATATAAATTATGGAAGTATGTCTTGGTAAGTTCTTAAGTAGCTTTATTCTTCCATATTGTTTTATTTTCCATTCATTTTACAAATTAATATTTTTTAAGGGAAAATATGATATCCCCGATGATGTTAAAACTTGGGGTTCTAAGGACAATTGAAAATCCGTATAAGTTATACAAATGTAGGTTCAAGGAAAAACATTCTATTAGTTTAAAGACAATAAAACAAGACGGGAGAATCGTCCTGAATGCATTCCTAAAGAAGATTTCTCAAAACTACTAGTGTTAAGGAATAAAAAAGATGTGGCGATGATTTCATAATCATTTTCTTTATTATTAGTGTTTGTTAATATTTGAGTAGTCTTTAGTTGTATTTGGTCACTTGAGTTATATATATTAATGTGTGTGTAGAAATGTTGTTTTCGGGTGAAAGTAATACATAAGTCTTTAAAAAATATGCACATGGCTGGTACAAAATATTTTGCTAGAATTCGTGACGAGATGGTAATGTCTTCATTTGGCTTGTTATTTGTGTTTTTATTGTCCCACACTTTGATACTTGTTGATGTCTATGAGTACAGAAAAATGTAGATCCAAACAAGGAATTCCCCGCTCTATGTCAAATGTTTAAACGTACACGTAAAGGGACAGATTGGCATGTATATGTTGAAACATTTGATGACACGACAAAGAACAGTGTAAGTTTCTATTTCAATTTCACAATAAGTTTTTTATTTTAATAGTAAACTAGCTTTTTAGACATTAAATTGCAGTTTTTAGACACTAAAATGCAGCTTTTTATATGTTAAAACGAAGTTTTTTTATGTTAAAATATAGTTTTTTAGATGTTAAAATGCAATTTTTATTACATTAAAAAATAGTTTTTTGATAGCAGATTTTTGGACATCAAGTGGTTGTCTTTTACATAATAAAAACTGTTTTTTCTACATTGAAATGCAATTTTTTAACATTATAAATTAATTTTTAATGGTAGATTTTTTAGTAATATTATCTCATTTATTTTTTAAGAATCTTATATGAACAAATGAATAACTACAAACCTATAGAAGATGGAAGAGATGTCGTACACCCTTATATGAATGTGATAAACAAAGAGAATGATGGATATCATCGATTTTATGGTAAACGCGTTACTAATAGATTGATTAAAAAATGGGTGGTGGTGATGCATCATACATGCTCGCGGCGGGACTTATGGAATCATAAGCAAATGAAGTTGAAAGAAATGAGTTGATTGAAATGCGAAAAAAGATTCAAGGGGCCATGAAAAAAACAGGCTAAATTAGAAGTATGCAAACAAATATTAATAATCAACAAGAAAACCTTGAAGCCATCATATGAAAGTTTGTGGAACAAAAACCTCGAGAAAGTCGATAGTTGCTAATATGATTTATCGTTTATGTTTAGTACACATCTAGGATGTTTTTAATACTTTTTTTTATTATTATAGTAGACAACTTTATGTTGACTTTAATCTATGGTTGTTATTTTGAATTTAGACATGTTAAAGGAGACCATAAAATTATATAAGATATTTATGATATTATTGTTATGGTGTATTTGTAGTAGCAATGAATATTAGTAGTAATGTAGTAAACATATGTTGTGTCTATATGAGTAGGTAAAATGATGCCACATTGGCGTTAGAAAAGTTACAAAAATAAAGTTGCATTTGATTATAAACAAGGTTGCATTTTTTACATTTAAAGACGTAAAAAAAGTTGCATATATCGTATAGAAAGGTTGCAATTCCTTACTAAAAACATAATAAAAGTTTCAATTGATTACGAAAAAAAAAGTTGCATTTACATAACTAAAACAGTTAAAAAATTTACATCTAAGAAAAAAATTACTTTAGATCTAATTCAACTTTACCTAATGCAACCTTTGGTAAAAGGTTGCTTTAGGCATTATGCAACCATTTTAAGGCCTAATGCAACTTTTTAGAGGGGTTGCATTAGCTTCATTTTGTTGTAGTGCCTATATAAGGCATATCTTCGATTTAATTAAAGTAATCCAAGAAAAGCACCTTCAGTTCACATAGTGAGTTTTAAGTGTGTGTATGTTTTATGGAGCCTGAACCAACAATTGGTATCAGAGCTTAAGGCTCGTGAAGAGGAACAAGGTTGTTTTGAGAGTCGACTTTCGAATGGGAGGAGCCTTCGGGTGCGGGGCTGCCATCACAGTGGAAGTCGGGTGGTTGGCAATGATTTTTTGTTGTGGGGAGCAGAAATTGAAGGTCTTATCGCACAAGAAGGTTTGAGACAACAGATGTTGTGAAGGTGCTGGTGTTCGTCAATGGTTAATGGCGGAGAATGTGTTTCAGTTGGTGGGTTTCTTTGCCGATTGTCTTTAGTTTTTTGGTGGTGTCCGACAAGGTGGTGCTTCCAGCGGTAGGTTGTGGGTATGTCACTGTAAAATGGAGAGAGTTACCAAAGTTGCATGAGAAAACAAAAATAAAAGATCCATCAAAGCAGGTAGCTTTGGGTTTGTTTCGTTTTGCAGGTGAAAAAAAGACGGGAAAAAGCGAGTTGCTTTGTTTTCTTGATTGGTGGAAGAAGGCTCCCGTTTCACAAAAGTGTTAGGTGAAAATAGATTTTGTATGGTGACAAACAACAGTCGGGAAAAGTCAGTATTTGGTGAAGACCTTGGACGTAACCGAGGTGGAGGTCGGGTGTCCGGAAAAGCTCAAGAATCGAGATGAAAAAAGGCGAAACCGGTTACGGGGTTGATTGTTAGGTTTAATCGGTTTATTTAGTCAAGGGCTACGTAGGTAACTTAACTTGGTCATATGTTGACCGGATTTTTGGGAAATAATTAGGCAGTATGCTGCCTTTTCTTTAGGTAGAATTTGTTTACACATTTTGTATAGGTAGCACGTGGGTTTGTTTGTTGCTTTTCCTTATCTCCAGCATAGTGAGTAGTCATGGAGTCTTTTGTTTTATTCTATGTTTGTAAGTCTATATAAGGCATATCTTTTATTTAATTAAAGTAACCCAAGAAAAGCACCTTCAGTGCAGATTGTGAGTTTTGAGTGTGTGTATGTTTTGTGGGGCCTAAGCCAACAGATGGATGAAGGTTGATGTTGTTGTTCGCACTCAGATATATATGACACTCTCTCAAAATCTTGTCAACATTGTCATCAAACCAAGCATCTCCGCTCGACAAATATGGTTGAATATTGAGAAAATCTTCCGAGACAACAAAGATTCCCGAATCATGTAACTCTATAGTGAAATTCGCTCTATTACATTGGGCGATCTCTCCGTTCAAGCATATTGCAACAAGAGTCAAAACATCACGGACCTTCTTGAAAACTTGGACGCCAACAAAAAACTCAGATAAATACTTCGTCATCTACACCATCAATGGACTCTCATCTCGGTATGAAAACATTGAAACAATGATCCGTCAATGGAGCCCTTTTCCCTCATTCTCGAAGACCAGATCAATGTTAGCTTTGGAGGAATCTCGTTTTAGTCAAACTCGTCCATCTTCAGTTTCCTCTCACACTGAAAACTCCTCTTCACCAACAATATTCCACGTCGGCGAAAATCAACATAATCGACAACCTGGTCGCCAAAAAGACCGCCACCACCCCACCAAGGAGCGCCGACAACAGTCGACTCATTTTGGCTAGCAACAATCCTTCCACTCCTCACTACCTTCCAGATCGGCATCCACAGGATAGCTGTATGACTGGTTCATTATTCCTCTACCGGCCCAAATCATAGGACCAAATCAGCCCAACAACTTATGGCCCACTTCTGCTCCTATCCAGTAGAAAAATAGACTTCTCGGTCCAACTCCACAATACCCACATCAAGCCCACTTCGTTGGTTCCTCCTCTCTAACAAATAATTCCCAATAAACTAATAGAATTGTACCACCTCCTTAGGATTGGATTGAGCCCCATCAAGCTACTACATTACCACAAATGTTCTCCTCAATGTCTCTTTAAGAACCGACCTCAAGTGAATAGATCATGGACACATGACCAAAGGATCACATTCATGCAAATGAAGGTATTCTAAAATTCATTAGTCATAATCATAAGTATCATTCTGTTTTAGTTGGTAACAGATCTCATATTCTTGTAAAAAAGACCGACTACTCCTCTTTTGCTTTAAATAAATTGCATCGTCCCCTTCACCTTCACAATATTCTTATTACTCCAAACATAATTAAAAACCTTATGTTCGTTCATAATTTACGCGTAAAAATCAATGCTCTATTGAATTTGACGAATTTGGTTTTATTGTTAAGGATTACAGGATAAAACAACCTCTAATTTGATGCAATAGTTATGGGCCTCTCTACCTGGTTCTACCCTCCACATCTCAAGTTCATGTTTCTATGAGCCCTTCCATTTGGCATCAACGTCTTGGCCATCCCACGAATAAAACCTTTTAATCTTTACTTTCCAAAAATAATATTTCATGTAATAAGACAAACTTTGATGTTATTTGTCAATCATGTTAATTTGGAAAACATATTAAACTTCCATTTGATTTATCATCTAATTTTGTTTCTAATACTTTTTATATTATTCACTTGGGTGCATGGACTTTACCAATTGTTAGTATCGGTGGCTTCCATAATTATGTCATCTTATTATACCAATACTCACATTATCTTTGGGTGTACCCCCTTTAACAAAAATCTGATGTATTCTCCAAGTTTCTAATTTTATCAAACCATATCAAAAAACCAATTCAACAAAATAATCAAAGCTATTCAATGTGATAATTGGGTGAATACAATAATAAACAATTTCATGACTACTTTGCAAATCATGACATACAATTCCTTTTCTCAAGTCCTCACATTTCTCAACAAAATGACAAATTTGAATGCATGCTTAGAACTATTAATAACACTATCTGATCACTCCTTTGTCAAGCCCGCATGGTACCCACTTATTAGGTTGAAGCCCTCCACATGGCCACTCACATACTTAATATTCTTCCCTCAATAACTATCCAAAATGATACCACACACTTAAGCCTTTTTTCAAACCACACTAACCTATACCAACATATGAGTATTCGGTTGCCTATTCTAGCCTCACCTTATAACTCCCCATAAAATCGCCCCAAACTCTTCCTCATGCGTATTCTTATGATATCTATCTAATCATCATGGTTATCAGTGTCTTGATCTATCATCATGAAAAATAATAATATCACACCATGTTATATTCGATGAAACAACCTTTATATTCAAATACACTGCCCTTTTGGAACCTCCCTCATATACGTTCCTAGATGACATACCTCCTCTCTCACATATTTTCTCTCATATCAGCGACAGCCCACACCCCACACTTTCTTTCCACCTCCCATATTACCGAAAACACTCATACCACTAACACATCTCACTATTCATCCTATACTCTCCCGTCGCCAATAATTCCCTCATAAATTGTCCCCCACCTCTTACTCGTCCCATGACAAACCGTGCTAAAAACTGGATTGTCAAGCCTATAAATCGTCTCAACCTCCATATTGTAACGACATGTGCTTTTCATAAACATTTATCATTTAAAATATTGGGAATAATATCAGAGTTTTAAAAGCTTTTATAAGTATTCCAAACAAAACATCATGGGTGTTACCAATTTCATATCATAACTATACAAAGCACACAAGGATAAAATATGGAAACAAAAGTATAGTCCATAGTCCTAACATGCTTCTAATCTCTTATTCTAATGCTTGCTAGCAGAACCTGTTAAACACATGGAAAAAATAATTGTAAGACTATAATTCTAGTGAGTTATACATAATCAAAAACAACACAAACATACATAACATAAATCTTTGGCTTGTCACCGATGTGACCAAGCATATATACATATATTGGGTGGTAACAACCGGTCATCATCATCATATTTGTTTCCATGCATAATCTTTCATAATCTTCCTAGGGATCCCATAATATAACTATTGCATGCATAGCATATACATCATACAACATAACATAAGTTACATAACATATCATAATCTGAAAAGGATTTAATCGCTAACCACATCCCAACATTCACATATAATAATGATGTAATCGATAACTGCATTATGCATTCACTTACACATGTGCTTCATCACATAAACATACTCTAAGATTGAAGTATAAACTCACATTGGGTTGAAGAAAAGCAACCTACTTCCAACTCTTCCAAAGCTTCATTTGAGAGACTTCAATTACATCCTTGCTACGTAGCACATATCCATACATTAAGTCCCTCATTCATGTCTTAATCCATTAAGGCACTATTTGTGATTTAAGCCAAAAACTCATATTTTGACAAAAACCCAAACTTAGCTATTAGTTACTCAATTTTTTATTATACTATTCTATTCAAGTTAACTGACACTTATCTTGACCACGTTGAGCCATAAAGTCATCATCGTCTTCATTTCTATCTCTAGGGTTTCAAAACCCTAGAATTAAATCATGGTTTCAACCATTATAACTTCATACAATTCATAGTTTAAGCTTCTAAACACTTAATCTAACATTAATAGCAATATTACTTGGAAGAATCTATCATATAAAAACCTAAGTTGGATTTCACCATTAACACCCTCAAAAGCTTGGAAATGAAGAAAATAATCACTACAAGGGTTTGAGATGCTCTTACCTAGTCCAAAGTAAGATAAATCACCCTTAAAACCTTTTTGACCTCAAAATCGTCGGACCCTTAGCTCTAGAGAAGATAAAGGCCAGATGCGAACAAATTGGCCCTAACTCAGAATTTAATATGTTCGAATCCGCATCAAGGAACCTTAAATAAAGTCGTGATCAACTCTTTTTCCACGCCATAGTGACCAACCTGCATAGCAACGTACTTTATTTTCCGCGTCGAGGCGCCATACCCCAACGTTGTCGACCAAAGTATATTGCCTACGACTTACGACGGAGAAATTCACCAAATCGTTACCTCAATACCCCGTCATTGAAATTCCTTAACCGTGTTGCTGAAATCATTGGATTTCTTAATTACGTTTGTGACAACCCGAAATTTTCTATCCTGTTCAGTCAAATACTTCATTGAAAGTCAAACTCATTTCTGCCATCTTTTAGCATAATTAGGAGTCTGTTTGAGCATTCCAAGCCTTGTACACTTAAGGAACAAGTGTTAGAAAGTAACTACTAAAGCCTCAGCACTAAAATTCATGCCCTAAACTCCATAAGATGGAGTTTACGGCCGTAAACTCAAGAGGGCAATGAACTCACACACACACATATATACATATATATATATATATATATATATATATATATATATATATATATATATATATATATATATATATATAGATGTAGGTTCAATGGAAAATGAATAATTAGGGCAACATATGCTGGAACCAATGATCAAGTGACACGTGTCCATTTCTGTATTCATAAGCAATGTACTATAGAAGTTATTTATGTAGTTATTCCAAAGTGATGTGTTGTCATGTTTTCATTGGTTCCAACATGTGTTGCCCTAATTATTTATTTTCCATAACCCTTCCCTATATATATATATATATATATATATATATATATATATATATATATGAGTTTTGACCATTTCTAACCATTTTCTCACTTCTCAAGCCGAAGAACTTCAGTTTTCTCTCAAGTATCATCGGGATCTTCGTCCCCGATCTTCAAAACTCGTAAGCTTGTTGTCCTAACTAGTTGATATCTTACATGAACTAGTGATCATGCATGATTTCATCCGTGAAATCATTCCATTTTTAAGATCTTCAAGTTACACCAAGAGCACCAAGAACACACACTAGTGTTCTTGGCCAAAATCGACCATTCAAGCTCCTAGATCGTAAGTAATCTTGTTCTAACTCATTGTACACTAGGTTTAACATGTTTAGGCCTTAGAAAACACCAGGAAACACTTGATCAAAGGTTTTTACAGCCAAGGGATGTTCTTCGGTCGTAAACCCTTCTAAGTGAGTTTAAATGCACCCTAATCCCTTACCAAGCCTTGGAACTTAGTATAGAACCTTACACCAATGAACTAGGGACTTCAAGAAACAAAATGGTACTTCATACCATGAGTTTACGGCCGTAAACTCATGGGGAAGTGCTCCCCAGGCCGCAAACTCAATATAAGGTCATTCTTGGACCTTAAACCCACCTGGCCTCTTGTTTAAGCCTTGGAGCACTTAACCACTTAAGACATCTTACCTTTAAGCCACAAATGGTGACCCATTTGAGAGTTTACAGCTAGGAGTAAACTCCCCTGGGCCGTAAACTCCAATAAGTATGGTCCATGGACCATAAACTCAAATACGATGCCTTGCAATCCTTTATTGCAACCCAATGACCTCCTAGCACTTTGACTAAAGTGTTTTCCTCACATTAGGATGTTTATACTTGTCTAATTAGTGTTATAATCACTAATTGTATATATACATATACCTTTATATGTTATTAGGATCATTGTGTGTGTTAATTCTTCACTTGACACCAAGCACTTGTCCGACACTTCCATACGATCCACTCACTGCATGTGATTTCATACCCCTTAATTAACCTTTAAATGTTTCTAAACGTTTAAAAATGATTTGGGGGGGGGGGGGGGGGAGGGGAATACAAGTTGAATCATGCTAGTTAGTACATCAATCACATGTGATTAATAACTAGCATGTAAATGGATTTACTACACTTTTAGCTGTTTTACCAAACAGATTTCTTCAAATGGCTTTCTCAAATGTTTTTACATGTTTAAAACTTCTTATCAAACTGTCTTACATACTGTATGTTTCCTTTCAAACTTTATTACAAATGTGTTTCAAATAAAGGTCTCCTTATACTTAAAACTGTGCTTATCAATCAAACTGCTTTGAAATCGTTTTACAAACTGAAACCAAGTCATCATTTCTTAGTTATTAAACTCTTCAAAGGTTTTACAAAACTCTTTTATACTTTTATATTGTCAAATGCATGCCCATATATGTATAGTTATAGAAGTAATGTTTAAAGGACTTAGGACGGCTAGCTCACTTTATTTCCTTTTCCTCGTTGGGATGTGGCCTTAGGGTATCGGTTATTCGTCTGAATGTTGTCTAAATATTAGTTATATATTATGTACATATTAGACATAAAAGTTCCATCAGTTAGTTCAGTACCTTTGGGTAGCTAAGGCATACTTCGGTTATATATGTACATTACTAGTAGCTATAATAGGTATAGTTAGGAGATACTACTTACTATTCTAAGTACAAGGAATCACAAAAGAGTCAGTTCATTCATGAGTCTATAATAATACAATTCATACTATATGAAGAGATACAATTATAGACATACTAATACAATACATACTATATAGAGATACAATACACGATAACATAAGAGAACAGAGAAAACAGGGAGGAAGACACAATACACGATAACAGAACAATACACGATAAGGTGCTATAGCATGGAACAAGTTTAGGATCTAATTATACCAATGAATCACTAACGCATTGTTCTAAACAAAAGGTGATAGTTATATTGGGTGTACATGATCATAATAATGTGGATGTTCACGGCTTGCAAATTATTGTTGAGGTCGCGTGTGGTTCCCAGAATCTTCTGACAAGGAGAGCATTTAGTATGAGAACTAGCCATCACATTATACCTTAATACACATTTTAAGGCAATTAGTACAATAGCAGTCACTTATTACAAATACTACAATACTTATACTTTACATACGACTAAAACATAAGAGTACAACTTCAGTTATTATATTAATTTCCTCATTACCTTTACTTTGTGTCACATTCACATAATTAATGAGGTAGATTAGGTTTGAATAATAATAGTGGTACAAGGAAAAACCTTCACTTAAGTAGAGGTTCATACTTTCAAAACAGTCGGGTCTTGATAGAAGACTACTTTGAAAACAGTCGGGTCTTGGTAGAAGACTACTTTTTATACTAGTAGGAAATATGAGATTTTATAGGGTTTTCAAACGTTTACAATTACTTACAAACATTTTTATACTTATACAAACTTTTCTTCAAAACAATTACAAGTCTTTCATTACAAGTTTTACAAGTCTTTCATTTCAAGTCTTACAAATCAATGACACTAAAATACTTATGAATTCACCAGCTTTATTGTTGATACTCGCTTGTATTCTCAAGTCACAAATAGTCAGGTACGACGACCAGGTTTTGTGAAGACGGAGAAGTCAAGACTCGTCTTTTATTTTGAATATTCATTATGTTGTTTTATACTATGAAAGAACACATGTATTTAAAATTATACTATTAATGCAATGGATGATGTTGTTGCTTGTTTACTACTTTGCATTGTTGTGATACATTACATGACGTCCTCCGCCCTAGAACGTTTCCGCCGTTCTCGGTTTTGGGGTGTGACAACATTCCTTTTCAATCACATTCTGATCCTTACTTGCATTAACCAATTCCATTCTGTCTTAAACCAGCATAAACCATTCTAATAGCTTCATAATGTAAGATAGGTGTCTCTTCTTTGAACCCAGATTATGTGATGTGGCTTGCTGCTGATCAACAAACCCTCTTGATTCTCCAATCAATAATTTATGCAGAAGCTATTGCAGAGAATATTAGCCTAAAAAACACTCGGGAAATATGGTCTACTCTTTAATGCCCATGCTCCTACAACTTATTGGGTTGATGCTTTTAGCAATGTTGTTTACATCATCAACGTCTGCCTATAAAGTCTTGATGACAAAAGTTTTTTGGAGTTGTAATTTCACACTACGCCAAATTATGATGCTCTCGCACATTTAGATGTTGAGTTTTCCAATATCTATAGGACTACTCACCTCACAAACCTGTTCCCCGTAATGTATCTTGCATCTTCATAGGATACAATAGGTAATATAAAGGTTACCGTTGTCTGGATCCATCAACAAAATGTATCTATACAACCCTTCATGCACAATTTAATGAGCAACATTTTCTTTTTACTAGTCATTCGCCACAAAAAAACCAACTTTGCTTCTCGTTTGGCCACACCTTCAAAAAAAATGCCAAACCAAACTTCACATTGCTTCGTATGCCCATCTAAGCCAGGTGTTTCAGCCCTCCATAACCCACTGTTGAATCGACATCAACAACAACACTGAAAGAAGTTCAGTCGCCTTCATTTTCTGCTGCCTCATTGCCAACAATGTTGTCTTCTACTGCTCCTGGTGCAACATCTTCCACCAATTTTCATCCTATGGTGACCAAAATCTCATGCAAGAATTTTCAAACCAAATCATATTGTAGATCTTGCTTAGCTTCAACATTCTCAACTACATCAATCACTATTCTCTACTATAAAACCTAAAGGATTTAAATCAGCTACGAAAAATCTGCATTGGCTCATGGCTATGGAAGATGAAAGACTGCTTTACACCACAATAACACCTAGGACTTGGTTCCTAAGCCAAAAATTAGTTCTAAATGGATCTTTCATACAAAATTATGAAATGATGGAACAGTTGAATGTCTTAAAGCTCAGTTAGGCGCTCAAGGCTCCTCATAGATCCCCAACATTGATTATTCATACACATTCAATCCAGTTGTCAAAGACTTAACTATGTGTATCGTGTTATCTCTTGTAGTTTTATATAAATTGTCATTAAATCAACTCGATATCAAAAAATGTGTTTCTAAATTGTAACGCTCGTAGATCCGGGCTAGTCAATTTAGAGATAAAGAGCATCAAAAATGAGTTTTTTGTAACGCCTGCAGATCCGGGCTAGTCAATTTAGAGGCAATAGGGGTCGAAAATGACTTTTCGACAAAAGAATATTTAGAATAAATAATCTTAAACAAGTTGTGGAATATTTCACAAGGTTTTCGTACATATAAAGAACGCCGAAATCCAAGTTATAACGAAGAAGTTATGGCCCGTCGAAGTTTTACGGCAAAACCGCCACGATATCGGGAAGCATAAATAGTGAATTTACGATAAAGTGATATTTAGTCTTATCAATCTAAACAAAAGTTGTATAATATGTTAAAATAAGATCGTCAATAAAAAGAATGCTCAAATATGATTTCGTATGAGGAAGTTATGATTTTTCTAAGATTCGGCTTAGCAGTGCACGGCCCGAAACTCGAATTTTAGTTCGAGCGGTTTTTAGCTTACACGAACTAAATGAGAGCTGAAGATCTCATTAATAGGCACTCGACGGTAAAAAGATAGACGAAAATGGAGTCCGTAAGAAGGAGTTACGAATTCTTCGCGGTCATTTATCAGTCTAAACGCCTCCTACAGTTAAATTTGAGATCGGTCGAGAACTAGCCGAAGGAGACTAAATCAAAGTTGTAGATCTTGATTTTACCTAGGCATTAAAAAAAAGGACGTCAAAAACGGAGCTCGTATGCGAGAGTTATGGTTTTTCTAAGTTTTAAGGCTAATACGCGATAGGGGTGACGTGGCACCACCAGAATTGGACACGTGGCACCACCAGAAGGCCACCACATGCACCAACTCGACGAGTAGGTCCCCCTACTCGGCGAGTCCATCAGATATTTTCACTATAAATAGAGGTGTCGGGTCTAGCCTCTTCTTCACACCTCCCAAACTCACTTTCTCTCTCTAGTTTCCCTCTCTAGCCTCCCAAACCCCCCCTAAAGCCTAGGTAAACCCCCTAGAACCCGAAGAAAGCCCCGAGGCTCCCGGAGTCCAGAGAAAAGAGCCTTTCGGCTCTGGAACGCTGCTCCAGTGAAGCCCGGTTTACGAGAAAACCCGCTGTAAGTAAGCTATGCCTACTCAATCTTTAGTATAACTTATGTTTTAATATAGTAACGTTATTAGGAACTTATAATGAGTATTTGGGCTATTATTATGAGTTATATTGAGTTTTATTTAACGCTTATATAATAATAATAATAGCTAGACTATTAATTTGTCGCGGTTATCGTTAGACTAAACCCTAGTGGTATTGGTATTAGGTTTTATCGAAGGAAAATTGTTTTGAGAGTATCGAAGCGTTGTCCGAGTGCTGAGTCACCACCTTTCAGGTGAGTGCATGGTCCCCTTCAACTTACACATAGATATGAAGTATTTACTACGTGCTATGTGTGCATATTGTCTGTTTACTTGCTGTCTATGCTCGGTGAAAGATTTTATACATGTTTTAAATGATTTAAACTATATATGTATTTTATATCTACGAAAATGTTAGGTTAAAACATGGGTAGATATAATAGATGAAATATGAGTTGAGAGGTGATATAGACCATGAGGTATGGGTGAGAGGTGTACGATGTGAGAATCCGTTTTCCCAAACGATGTCCCTGTCATTCAGCAGAGTATGGATGACAACCACAGACTATTCTAGACAGTCCAGTGGAACACTAACAGGCTCGCAACCTGTAGGTGTTGTGAACGATGTGTTCACCCGGTGTACTCTAAACCTTGGTGACCATGCAGACTTGGTGCCTAAACCTTGGTGATCATGCAGACTTGATGCCTAAACCCTGGCGACTATGCAGACTTAGTGCCTAAACCCTGGCGACTATGCAGACTTAGTGGCCGTTGTGTAAACCATGGCAACGATGGACTTCGTGCCGATTCCTTTGGATGATCCTTAGGAACGAATGAACGAGGAATAAGATGATTCTTAGGGTAGATCCTTAAGAATAGAGAATATAATGGGGATGGGTAATGGGGTTTAATTGCTTGATTGTTTAAACATAATAATTATATTATTGTGGGTTGAAAACCCTGTGTACTCACCAGGTTTCCCAACCTGACTCACTCAGTTTATTTATATCACAGGTGTTGATATGAAGTCACATTACACTAAGAGATTTAAAGAGATGTAGATCGCTAGTGTAAATAAATGTAAGTTCTGTTTATACTTATGTTTCTGCATTAACGATGACATCCCAAACGTTTTAAAATGAATAAAATACGTTTCTTTGAAAATGTTTTAATAACGTATTTATCATGTTTTTCTGGGAACAAATTCCGCAACAGTTTTATTAAAAGAAGTACTCTAATTTTTATAACGCATAAACAAAATCGGTCTTTTCTGGCCGTGAAAATGGGGATGTCACAGTTGGTATCAGAGCATTAGTTTAAGCGAACTAGGAATATGGATTTATTTCTAGACTTAAACTTAGAATGCTAAGCGATGATTGTGAGGTTTGAGCACTAGCTTATTTTAGGAATGATACCTAAATTGCTTTATGTGCTAAATGATTTGTTATGCTATAGTTTGATCGGATCTATGGTCTGTTGCCGACCGGATCTGGAAACCTTATGTGTTTAGGATTCTAAAATTACGAATACGATATTAGAACTAGCATATAAACGTTTCGGAGTGATAAGGATGATTTAAACATCAATCCTAAGTAAAGGTCTAGATTCACCTTATTCGGTGTATAGATCAAGATGGCAAGGACCCGTAGCGGAAACGTGAATGCAAATGAGAATATGAACCAACCCCCAGTGGTTCAGCAAATACCTGTTGTAGAAGAAGTTGCACCTGATCTAGTCACCATGGCTGGAGTTCAAGCCATGATTCGGGCTATGTTAGCTGAACAAAGGGAAGAAATGAGGCAGATGTTGAATAGGGACGAACCTACTATGCCCATTGAGCAACCCGAACTGATTCCCGAGCAATCGGAGGAAGGGAACTACAGCCGCCAAGTGAGTCCAGTAGGGACTCAAGGTGAACGAAGGGATGGCCCGGAAAGGAGAAACGACAAGGATGGGAGAATGTACAAGAATTTCTTAGGTGCGAAACCACCAAGTCTCTCAGGAAGCCCAAAGCCGGTTGAGATTATGGATTGGATCTCCGAGATGGAGATGGTGTTTGAGAGCTGCAGCTGTATCGAGAAACAGAAGACTGTCTTCGCAGTAAGACAGCTGAAAACTGGAGTCTTGACCTGGTGGAAGCTATTGGCAGATACGATGCCACGAGGAGAAGCCCTAAGGATGTCATGGGAGGAGTTCTTGGAACAGTTGAAAATGCAGTACTGCTCAGAGATAGATCTGATAGACCTAAACAACGAGTTTTAGAACCTGAAGAAAGGGAAGATGAGTGTTGATGAGTATGCCACCACGTTCACCGAGAGGATGAAGCTATTTCCCTACTTGGTGCCTACTGAACTCTCAAAGATCGATAGGTTTGCTAACGAACTGCCCACAGACTTCGGCCCAATGGTCAAAATGGCAACTACCTTGAAAACAGCTGTTAGAGCAGCTAAGAATGTAGAGACCCAGATAAGAGAAAGGGGTCTAGAAAAAGACAAGGCAGGAGAAAAAAAATGAAGCATGAAGGATCTTCAAAATCCAAAAAAGAAAGGAAATTCTCAAAAACGGAAGAAGGAGGAGGAGGTGAATCCAAGTGGTGCGAGAAGTGTAAAAAGAAACACTTCGGGAAATGTGGCGAGGAGGTAAATTGCTACAAATGTGGAAAGACAGGGCATTACGCCAGCAAGTGTACGTCCAACAAGAAAGTGTGTTATGGATGTAACAAAGAAGGGCATATCTCTAGGGACTGCCCAAAGAAAAACGAGGCAGCAAGGCCAAACACGCCACTAAGGCCAAGGGCATTTCACATGATCCTCGACGAAGCAGAAAACCATGCGAGGAATCAAGGATGAGGACTTCATATCCGAAGATCAAGTTATGCAGTAGCCATAGTATCGTATGATCTAGCCTATTAGAGGCATAGTCTAGGGTGAACTTGAACACCTATGTAATAGTTTCAAGAAATAATAAAATCCTTCGTTTTGTTATCTGATGTGTTAAACTATTATGTGATTTTCTTGTATGGTGACTTGGGGACTACGAGACAATACTTGGGACGAGTATGAGTAGGCATGAAAGGTAGTAGACGCATATACTACTGGAAGCACAGGGCTCACGCTTGGATCAGGGAAAGTCACAAGGTTACCAAGAAGCCAATAATTGATTCCGTTTTATTCAAGGATGTCGTTACCATCGTTCGGTAATGACTAAGAAGATTGTTGTTATTCCGACCCTAGTGGTCTTATCAAATTAAGTCCGACTACAATGAGTATGATACGTGGTTTAGAGAACCACGTTCGATGTAGCATCTAACTTAAACCAAAAGATTGAAATGAAAGCTAACCCAGGGCGATCAGTAGAAGTATCGCGATGATTGTTAAAGAAGTTGGTAGCTAGAAATGCTACATATTGAAATGTGATTGTCTCACATTAGAACATGAAGGAAGGTCTACTCTGTTTTGGAATTTGACTCTAAGATACCTAAGTCTAAAGCGTTGCAACATACGTTGATAGGTCATTAGAATATGACACATAGATCCATAATAGTAATAAAAGAACTTATCACAAGTTTGTATCCAGTGAGGATTGAGATTGTGACTTGAAGGTCATAATTTGCAGTCTAGCCTGAGGTAGAGAGCAGGTGCACGATCGAGTACTGCTTACAGTCAATGAGTCTAAGAGATAGACTTGAAGGATTATAGAAGTTATAATTATTACCTAGGATGAAGAGATGACGTATGGAGTCATTATACGAGCCCTGTTTCATTGATGATTCCGAGACGTAATCATCCCAAGGGGGAGATAATTGTAACGCCCGCAGATCCGGGCTAGTCAATTTAGAGGCAATAGGGGTCGAAAACGACTTTTCGACAAAAGATTATTTAGAATAAATAATCTTAACCAAGCTGTGGAATATGTCATGAGTTTTCCGTACGTATAAAGAACGCCGAAATCCGAGTTATAACGAAGAAGTTATGGCCCGTCGAAGTTTTACGGCAAAATCGACACGACACCGGGAAGCGTAAATAGTGAATTTACGATAGAGCGAGATTTAGCCTTAGCAATCTAAAAAAAGTCATGGAATATGTTAAACTAAGAGCGTCGATAAAAAGAACGCCCAAATCTGACTTCGTATGAGAAGTTATGATTTTTCTAAGATTCGGCTTAGCAGTGCACGACCCGAAACTCGAATTTTAGTTCGAGCGGTTTTTAGCTTTTGCGACCTAAATGAGAGTTGAAAATCTCATTAATAGGAACTCAATAGTAAAAAGATAGACGAAAACGGAGTCCGGATGAAGGAGTTACGTATTCGTCGCAGTCATTTAACAGTCTAAACGCCTCTTACTGTTAAATTTGAGATCGGTCGAGAATTAGCCGACAGAGTCTAAATGAAAGTTGTAGATCTTAATTTTACCTACGCGTTAAAAAAAAGAACGTCAAAAATGGAGCATGTATGCGAGAGTACGATTTTTCTAAGTTTGAAGGCTGATACGCGATAGGGGGTGACGTGGCACCACCAGAATTGGACACATGGCACCACCAGAAGGCCACCACATGCACCAACTCGGCGAGTAGGTCCCCCTACTCAGCGAGCCCATCAGATATTTTCACTATAAATAGAGGTGTCGGGTCTAGCCTCTTCTTCACACCTCCCAAACTCACTTTCTCTCTCTAGTTTTTCTCTCTAGTTTCTCTCTCTAGCCTCCCAAACCCCCTCTAAAGCCTAGGTAAACCCCCTAGCACACAAAGGAAGCCCCGAGGCTCCCGGAGTCCCGAGAAAAGAGCCTTTCGGCTCGGGAACGTTGCTCCAGCGAAGCCCGGTTTTCGAGAAAACCCGTTGTAAGTGAGCTATGCCTACCCTATCTTTAGTATAGCTTATGTTTTAATATAGTAACTTTATTAGGAACTTATAATGAGTATTTGGGCTATTATTATGAGTTATATTGAGTGTTATTTAACACTTATATAATAATAATAATAATAGTAATAGCTAGACTATTAATTTGTCGCGGTTATCATTAGACTAAACCCTAGTGGTATTGATATTAGGTTTTATCGAAGGAAAATTGTTTTGAGAGTATCGAAGCGCTGTCCGAGTGCTGAGTCACCACCTTTCAGGTGAGTGCATGGTCCCCTTCAACTTACACATAGATATGAAGTATTTACTATGTGCTATGTGTGCATATTGTTTGTTTACTTGCTGTCTATGCTCGGTGAAAGATTTTATACATGTTTTAAATGATTTAAACTATATATGTATTTTATATCTATGAAAATGTTGGGGTAAAACATGGGTAGATATAATAGATAAAATATGAGTTGGACGATAAGTTGAGAGGTGATATAGACCATGAGGTATGGGTGAGATGTGTACGATGTGAGAAGCCTTTTTCCCAAACGATGTCCCCGTCATTCAACAGAGTATAGATGACAACCACAGACTATTCTAGACAGTCCAGTGGAACACTAGCAGGCTCGCAACCTGTAGGTGTTGTGAACGATGTGTTCACCTGGTGTACTCTAAACCTTGGTGACCATGCAGACTTGGTGCCTAAACCTTGGTGATCATGCAGACTTGATGCCTAAACCCTAGCGACTATGCATACTTAGTTCCTAAACCCTGGAAACTATGCAGACTTAGTGCCCGTTGTGTAAACCATGGCAACGATGGACTTCGTGCCGATTCCTTTGGATGATCCTTAGGAATGAATGAACGAGGAATAAGTAGATTCTTAGGGTAGATCCTTAAGAATAGAGAATATAATGGGGATGGGTAATGGGGTTTAATTGCTTGATTGTTTAAACATAATAATTATATTATTGTGGGTTGAAAACCCTGTGTACTCACCAGGTTTCCCAACCTGACCCACTCAGTTTATTTATATCACAAGTGTTGATATGAAGTCACATTACACTGAGAGATTTAAAGAGATGTAGATCACTAGTGTAAATAAATGTAAGTTCTGTTTATGCTTATGTTTATGTATTAATGATGACATCCCAAACGTTTTAAAATGAATAAAATACGTTTCTTCGAAAATATTTTAAAAACGTATTTATCATGTTTTTCTGGGAACAAATTCTGCAACATTTTTATTAAAAGAAGTACTCTGATTTTTATAAAGCATAAACAAAATCTGTCTTTTCTAGCCGTGAAAATAGGGATGTCACATTTTTGATGGAAGATTATTTGGGAGGATTAATCTTAACCAAGTTGTAGCATATGTCACAAGGATTTCGTGCATATAAAGAACGCCGATATCCGAGTTATAACGAAGAAGTTATGACCCGTCGAAATTTCGCGACGGAACCAGCACGATACCGGGAAGCGTAAATAGTGAATTTACGATAGAACGACTTTTAGCCTTAGTGACCTAAACGAAAGTTGTATAGTATGTTAAACTGAGAGCGTCCATAAAAAGAACGCCCAAATCTAACTTCGTATGAGGAAGTTATGATTTTTCGAAGTTTCGGCTTAACAATGTACAACCCGAAGTTCGAATATTAGATCGAGCGGTTTTTAGCCGACACAACCTAAACGAGAATCGAAGATCTCGTTAATAGTAGAGTATCGATAAAAAGTGGACGAAAACGGACGTCGGATGAAGAAGTTATGTATTTTTAACGGATCGATCATGTTCAAGCCTGTTAATAATATAAATTTTAAAATAAAGTCAAAATTAGCCGATGGAGTCTAAACGGAATTTGTAGAGTACGTTCCCACCTACGCATGGATATAAAGAATGTCGAAAACGGAGCTCATATGTGAACGATACGAATTTTTAAAGTTGGTACTCAAATTTGCGAAGTCTGTGGCAAGAGCGATGACGTGGCACGATCCCAGCCCTCCGTTGATGATCAGGGTACTCGCTTCGGATTCGGACACCTGGCCCTTGGTACGCCCAGTGTGCAGCTGCATTGCTCAGACCACAAACCTCCACGTCGCACCATCCGAAGTCGGCCACCTGGAAACCTTATCCGACGAACGCACCGCGTACCACTTCGGAACGCCCAACGCAGCCACTTCTCCCACACCTTTCAAAGCTTTCTTTCTCTCACTACTTTCTCTCTCTAGGGTTACTAACCCCCCCTAAACCCTAAGTAAACCCCCTAGCTCCCGAAGGAAGCCCCGAGGCTCCCGGAGTCCCGAGAAAAAAGGTCTTTCGGTTCGGAAACACTGCTACGAGCAAAGTCCGGTTTTCTCTAATACCCGTTGTAAATGAGCTACGCCTACACTATTTTTGAATATAGCTTTTATTTAATTATAGTAACATTATTAGGAAACTATAATAAGTACTTGGGCTATTGTTATGGGTTATATAAGTATTGTTTAACGCTTATATAATAGTAATGATCGCTAGACTATTAATTAGTCGCAATTAACGTTAGACTAAACCCTAGTGGTATTGATACTAGGTTGTCAAGGGGAAATTGTTTTGAGATAACAAAGCGTTGTCTGAGTACCGAGTCACCACCTTAACAAGTGAGTGCATAGTTACTTTCATCTTACACATAGATATGAAGTATTTTATATAAATTACGTGCTATGTGTGCATATTGTCTTAATACTTGTTGTCTGTGCTGGATGAATGATTTTATACATTTTTTAAATGATTTAAACTGTATATGTATTTTATATCTACAAAATATGTTGGGTAAAACATGGGTAGATGAATGATGAGGGATGAAGGCTGAAATAAAGGAACATTAGTAGCATGAACCTAGTACCCTATAGATGAGCACTGGCAGCTGTGCCAAAATCTGTACATGTTTTAGATCTGCGATAAACATCCTAGCAACTGTGCTCTAAGGATAGTATCGGCAGTTGTGCCTAATAGAGAACATTATAACCATGACAGTAGCGTTTAAAGGACAATACCGGCAGAAGCGCCTCATAGAGAATGTCACAATTTTGGCAGTTGCGCCTAAGTGATAATATTAGCAGCTGTGCTTGACAACTGTGTCATTGGCAACGATGGACTTCGTTCCGTTTCCTTAGGATGATCCTTAGGAATGAATGAATGAGGAGTAGCTGATTCTTAGGGTAAATCCTTAAGAAGATAATGTGGATGAGTAATTGGGTTGATTGTTTGATGTTTAAACATAATAATTGTATTATTGTGGGTTGAAACCCCTATATACTCACCAGGTTTCCCAACCTGACCCACTCAGTTTATTTGTATCACAGGTGTCTATATGAAGTTACATTACACTGAGAGATTAAGGAGATATAAATCACTAGTGATAATGAATGTAAGTTTTGTTTATGCTTATGTTTCTGTATTGACGATGACATCCCAAATGCTTTAAAATGAATAAAAATACTTTTCTTCGGAAATGCTTTGATAATGTATTTATCATGTTTTACTGGGAACAAATTCCGCAACTTTTTTATTAAAAGAGGTACTCTGATTTTTATAAAGCATAAACAAAATTAGTCTTTTCTGGCCGTAAAAATGAGGATGTCACATAAATGGGCATCTCTCTGACATTGTGTTTATAGAGCAACCACTCGACTATATTGATGAAAGATTTTCATTATCATGTGTTTTGCATAAAAAAGGCATTGTATGGCCTTAAACAAGCACTCGTTCATGGTTTCAAAGACTTGGCACATTCTTACTTGGTTTGGAGTTCGAGTGTAGTCATGGTGACACATCCCTGTTTTTTTTTTTTTAAAACACAACTCCAACCTGTTATACCATCTTGTTTATGTGGACGACATCATCCTTACCGACAAAAATATTGCACTTATTCATACCTTCATTAATCGTCTCAATAATGAATTTGCTACTAAGGATCTGGGTAAGTTAAGTTATTTTCTCGGATATGAAGTTTCCTACACCGATAATGGCCTTTTCTAACCCAAACCAAGTATGTTCACGACATTCTTACATATGTTGACTTGCTTGACTCGAAACCGGTTTCTACTCTTCAACATCATATGCACTCATCACTTCTGGGTTACCATTCTCATATCCTACTTTGTATCGATCTTTTGTTTTAGCACTATAGTATTTAACGATCACTCATCCCGACTTATCATATGTCGTCAACCAAGTGAGCCATTTTTTTCATGCTCCAACCATTGATCATTTGTAGGCAGTCAAATGTATCACTTGGTATGTCAAAGGTATTATCTCTTTTGTGTTACACTTTCAGCATCCCCCGTCACATTCGTTGATTGGTTACTCAGATGCAGATTGGGGTCGTTGCATTGAAACTCGACAATCTACATATGGATATTCCATCTTTCTTGGTGGAAATTTAGTTTCTTGGAGTGCTAAAAGCAACCCATAGTTTCCTGTTCTAGTTGTGAATCTGAATATCGCTCCATGGCAAACACTGTTGCTAAAATTGTCTGGGTAAGTCACCTGCTTCGAGAGCTTCATGCATTACCTCCAGGTTGTCCTACTTTACTCTATGACAACATAAGTGCTTTGTTTCTCGGTCAAAATCCTATTTTACACAAATGGGAAAAACACATCGATATTGACTATCACTTTGTAGTGAACTTGTTGCGTCTGGAAACTACATACTTAATTTGTTCTCACACATTTTCAATTAGTTGACATATTTACGAAGGGTCTTCCACGTCCTCTCTCTAAAGAATTCGGTACCAAGGTTCATGTTGGTCTACCACTGCTCAGCTTAACGGAGGTTATAGAGATAAGCCCTGGCTTATCATGTTATATTATTTAAATTAGTATTTTAGACTGGTTTGGTATTTGTTATACTTATTTTGTATATTTATGTACTATATATACACATTAATACAATGGGAATATTTTGAGGTGAATTTAACATATATCATAATAATTAGCAATGTGGTTGATGTTCACACCTTGTTAATAATCAGTAGGGGGTCTCTAAGAGTGTGCGAGGCTGGCAACCGTATATGATCATGTCATGGAGGGACCCAATTTCACATACATTTTAGTTTGTTGTTCAACAATCAACAATCTGATAATCAAAGACAAAAACCTATGTTTTGTTCTTATTCCAAAAGTCCGTGCTAAAATACTTTTCACGGTAGACTTGGTTAACAAAAATTTGCAATTAGAGGATATGTTTCTTAATGATGCTATTAAAAAAGTAAATATATTGAAATGAATATTGGTATGGTATTCAAATCTTAGGAAGCTTTGATCACGGTGGCTAGGATAAGGTTTTTACATAGTACTGGAAAGCTTTCTACTAATTGTGTGGTTGCTTCATGTTGTAGTTCGTTTGTTAGAAGATTGTATTCATTTGGAATCACACAATTAAGATCCAAAACAAATTGTCACCGTATTAAACCGAGGACAATCCGTTAAGGAGTAGTGATGGACTCATATGTTAACTTGTTATATACTATTTTTATAAAAGAGAATTTGCCATATTCATATACGGGGTTGATAGCTAGATTAGGACCATATGAACTAAGGTATTAGGACCATATGAACTAAGGTATCCACACCACAACAAAAAGAAAAAATAAATGAAATGCATGTCGTTATTTTTAAGTTAATAAACATATAAAGAGTCGATGGGATAACATTTAGATACGAGGGAGCAAACGAGGTAAGGTAGGGGACCATTGCAAAAGCTATTTGGTTGGTGCAACTACCTACTCTTCACATTCAATTATATCAATTCTTGATTTGATATTAGTACTTGATGATATTTTATCTCGTTATCTCTTGTATATTATAGGACACACTGCTAATATCCATATGTGTTATATTCATAGATGAAAAAAAAAAGTATATATATTAGGCAAGTATATATAAGCATATAAATACGAGTATAGACATTGGATAAGACGTAACTAGCGTTTGTTAATGGCCAAGTGTCATGATAACACCAATGAGATTTCTGCTAGAGACTGAAATGACATAGGAATCAGCACAATGATTCGTACCCCAATCGGATGCGATCTGGAAAAACCCAACCAGGCCATGAATGCACAAAACGAGGGAGCAAGAGTAACGTCAAACCAAATAAAGTAAACATTTGACCGAGTCCACCTGCCTAACTTCCAACGAGGGGAGAGAGATTCCCAACCTCCATACAGAGAGAGAAAGAGAGAGAGAGAGACCCAGACCCACACTGTTATCGGGTATCGAGTGTCATTGGGGGTTGTACGTGACCACGTGAAATCAGTCAGCGAGTGAGCTTTTGTGGTCTCATACTTGATTGTTGTTATTAAATAATGAGAGTACCCTCATGGCTTCTGTTCATGATAAACAAGAGTCCCACACCCCTCACAATGGTCTTTGGATTCTTACGCAACCCGTCCCTCAGTGGGGTGGATGCCTGATTCAAAACCTCATTGGACACTTGAGCACACCCACCCCCACCCCCACCCCCACCCCACCCCACCCAACCCCATCATCAGTTTAGCTTAAATATATATATCTCTTACCATATCTTCTTCATTCAATTCCCACCTTCATCATCTCTTGATATGGGAAAGAAAGGAAGTGGTTCGTGGTTCACCGCAGTCAAGAGAGCTTTTAGTCCAAATAAATCCAAGAATCAAGATCAAGATTTCGATCAAGAAGATGACAGGGTACGTATATATATAACACCACATCTACTTTACACACAACACATGCACAGGGTCAGGCTTTCTATATATCTTTGTGAATGTTGATTATGGTTTTGTTGCAGAAGAGGGAGAAGAGAAGATGGTTGTTTAGAAAATCATCAAATGCTGTACAAATACCGAGTCAAGTGAGAGATAATGTATCAAGTAACGATGTTCCACAACCTAAACATGCTGTTCATGACCTCGCTGCAGAGGAGGAGAAGCGTGCCATTTTAATGGCGGCAGCCACCATTAAAGCGGCTGAAGCTGCTGCCACTACCGCCCATGCAGCTGCGGAGATTATTCGTCTCACCACCAGACCTTCTCCCATTTCTGTTAAGCACCATTTCGCTGCCATTCTCATTCAGACATCTTTCCGTGGCTACCTGGTAATCCTTTCCTCCTTTTACATAGCATACAGATCTTTCTACTCGGTTTGAAATGGTCTACTGGGTTTATGTTTCTGTCTCGATAAACAAATTTGCATATAAGTCATCTAATTTATGAAAACAAAACCATAATCTACGCTAAGTAGCCGATTATGTTGGATTTAATTAGAGCATAAAAAGCAAACAAAAATTAAAATGAAATCCTTAGTTCCTGGATGTAATGGTTTCTGGATACATATTACTTAATTTCTGGCAGTTGACAGGGTACGTGGTGCAGAAACTCACGTGCCAGTGCACAAGTTATCGTAAAGATTAAGAACTCATTTTACTATAAGATAAACAGATAATACTGATTGCAAACTCACAACTATTCATTAAACAATATTATCATAGTAACATGGAATTTAAGCCATATATCACAACCATGTGAGTAGGGCACGATGGCAGAGGCAACAGTCTTATAACGTTAACTACTTCACATATATATAAATATTCTTTTAAAGTTTCAAGAAATATATTTATATTAATTCTTTTGTCTTTTGTTGTTTCTTTCACATGAGAGAGATGTACGATGAATTAAAGAAATCACGACAAACAACGAGCTATGAAATTTCATATTCGTATGTCACGTGACAAACATAACTTTTGGTGGGTCCATCATATTTATGATTAATTCTGATTTTGAATGTGCTTTTACTGTGGTTGAAGGCAAGAAGAGCACTACAAGCACTGAAGGGGATAGTGATGCTTCAAGCAGTGATTCGAGGTCAGAATGTAAGGAAGCAAGCAACCATCACTTTAAGATGCATGCAGGCACTTTTACGAGTACAATCACGACTACATGATCAACGATCCAGGCTCTCACATGACGGAGGTAGAAAGTCAGTGATGGCAGAAACACCAACTTTCTTGGAATCCAAATACCTTCAAGATATACGACAAAGGAAGTCCATGGTAAGTATATATATTGCCTTAATTTACACTAAACAGACAATATTTCTTCAAGTCCTTTAACGATTTTACATAACAGTCCAGAGACGGAAGTTGCATTCCGGATGATTGGAGTGACAGACCACACTCTCTTGAAGAGCTCGATGCCATATTACAGAGCCGAAAGGAACGTGAAGCGTCTCTTGCTACAGCTTTCTCCCAACAGGTACACTTAATTATAGCTCGATATCGTAATTATATTTCATGGCCATGTTCTTTTCTTTAGGCTCGCTAACGAAAACCCGTATCAAGATGCAGAAACTCAGCAGAAACCCATCTACCATGGATGAAAAAGAGCTCGAAGAAAGTGCTAGTTGGTTAGATCGATGGATAGAAGCAAAGCAATGGGAAAACCAGAGAACCAGCAGAGCTTCTTTAGACAGAAGGGACTCGATAAAAACAGTTGAAATCGATACTTCAAGACCCAATTCTCGCTCAGGTACAAGCGCTTACAAATTACAACAATACCATGCTTCACATTACATCCCCAACTCACCGAGTCGAAGATCAAGCTACAGCCCTTCAACAGGTCAACAACCCATCACACCATCTCCAATCAAGACAAAACCAATACAGATCCGGTCAGCAAGTCCGCATTGTTCAAAAGAGGAGAGAAGTTACTTGAATACAAACATACATAGCCTACGCTCAACTCCACGTGTCAGTGGGTCCATGTTTAGGTATAGCACGTGTGTAAACGACATGGCAATACCTAACTACATGGCTGCAACAGAGTCTGCGAAAGCAAAGATAAGGTCACAGAGCACACCTAGACAGAGACCCGCAACACCAGAGAGGGAACGAGTGGGGTCTGCTAAGAAAAGACTAGCATACCCCATCCCTGATCCATGTGATAATGGCAGCGAGGGGTACAAGGGTCATTATTACTCTGATCATAATTATGGTCATAACTTAAGGAGCCCAAGCTTCAAGAGTGTCCAAGTGGGTCATGTTGGTATGGGACAGCAATGGTATTATGCAGACAGCACTAATGGTGGAGAACTTTCACCTTGTTCTACTACTGATTTAAGAAGGTGGCTTAGGTGAGTTAATTAGTGGCATGTCGACATAACATAGAGAAGAAGTAGCATCAAGTTTAATTAGGTGATGTTTGATGAACCGAAACAAAAGAAATTAGGGTTCCATTTGTTGCCATTTTCATATATCTTGTAGTATTAAATGTATTCTCTTCATTGTTTCCAACTATTGTAATATTTATTGAACATGGGCATGTTAACATGAGCCAAGTGCAATGTATAATTAAGGGGTGGTATCTTTTTAGAAACATGCAAAAGTTTGAGCACTTATACCAACCACCTAGTGGGCCATTACAGTGAGAAATATTCCAAAAGACCGCAAACAAAGAATCTTGCATAAAAACTAAAGACTAAAATCAACAATAAAATTGTCGTTCATTCTACATGATTCATTGGCATTATAAAAAGATGAACTATGGTCTATGGCAAATAAAATTGTTACGTAAAATGAAACCCAAGTAGTCTCATAAATTTTCAACTACAAACACACAAGATGGACCCCATTGATCATCATAGCTTTCCATGGTTTCAGGTTCACCTAATGAAGCTAAGCTCATGGCCATGTGCGTCACCATTCTCGCACAAGCTGCTTGTAGTTGTACTACTACTATTACTATGGGCATGAAAAGATGGCCCACTCAAAGGCCCATTTACAGTACTACTAGCAATACCCAGGCCCAATGCTTCACCCAATGGTCCACCAGGTGTTGAACGTGAACCCATCCAAGAACTCTGGTTCAACAACCACTCGTTATGTAATTTCCCTTCTCTTTCCACATCCAACATTCCAATTTCAAAATTGTGATCATCATCATCAATCCCACCACTACATTGCATCGACAAAGTAAGAGAACAGTTGTCCCCTCCTCCCGTACTTCTTGACCAAGCATCAATGAAATTCTGCCTCCTAACACCTGCAGTACTAGTAGTATCCAAAATATTACTGTAGTTGTTGTTGTTGTGGGATTCATGTTCTTGAGGAAAATTATGGTTCCTTTTCGATCCTACTCTGGGTGAGTGACTCAATGATTCCTGAAATTGTTGGTTCGATGAAGATACAGATACAGGGATCGCCCAACTTCACGTATTCATGCGACGTTTACATAAGAAAACCATCAAATACCCATAAAATTAAACGACAAACAAATTGATAGTTAGTTAGTTAGTAACAGCGATAGAACACTCACCTGGGATGTTGATATGAAGAAGTAATAAGAGTATTTGTATACGAAGTAGGAGTAATGTTGAGGGCGTTTGTTGTAATGTTAGTGTTGTGGGGTTGAATTTCCACAGGCTTTCTTGAACGGGGTCTGCTTTTGTGGGCATGACGCTCGCAGTATTTCTGGTCAGGTGCTACATCCCTCGAACATCTCCATTTCTTTCCATCTGTTCTTCTACACCTCCATGGCTCCGGATCCGACCCGCTTGAGAATCTCATGTCCATGCCCCCCTCTACGATGACCAAATTGACCAAAATCAAATTACTCATCTCAACTTTTTGACAGATTAAAAAAAAATCAAAGGAAAAGGAAAGGTGCCTCCTTTTTTCCAAGTTTCAAACAAATAAACAAATAGTAGTTTGATGGAAAAAGGGGGGAAGTGAATATCGGATTAAAATAAAGAAAAGAAAGTACTGTTGGATTGAGTGGAATAAGGTATTAAGAGCTGAGGGGGAACAGGGATAGAAGCCATAATGTACTTATAGATCATCGTCTGCCTCTCAAGCTCTTGCCACTGAGTCGCAGTGAAAAGTACTTTCCCTGAAACTTCCGTTGCTCCACCACTGTCTGATCCTTTATTCCACATTACGGAAAAAGGCCTTCTCTTTACACTCAACATGATAAACACAAAGAAAAAGTATGAAATTTTGATAATTGATACTTATAGCTTCTTACCGAAGACTACGCCACCACCAATTTCAGTCGAAGCTTGATGATTTTGAAGCTGGTTGTGGTGATAATATGAAGAAGGAGGCATGAAATTGGTGATCTTGTTATGAAGGTTAAAAGATGATACAGCGTGTTGCATGTTTATACCAATTGCGATATCAGACTCCAAGAACGCCGAAGGCGCAGGTGCAGGTGCTTCCCCTGAGTCATCGTCTCCGCCTCCGATATTAAAACCCCTACTACTGCTTCTGTCTCCATTCCCCATTTTTCAAGAAAATACAAAACCTAGATTTCTATCTTTACCCTAGAAACTTAAAAGGGTTGGGGTTTTGATGGTTTCCATGATTCCTACATTGACCCCCATTAAAAAAAACAGGGACAAACGATTGAAACAAAAAGCTACAAACTTGGTCCCCCTGTTTCTCTTTCTCTCTATCTTTATCTTTTTCCCTTTCCTCTCTCTACTAAGACTTGGGGATAAAAGTTCAGATTGTTTGAAAAAGGTGATTCAAAATTCTTTTATTAGGAGTATGCTCAAATTAATGATAACGAAAGAAAACAAAAAAAAAGAGCTGACACTTGACAGCATCCGCCATTCAGTCACCCGGTACCTGATCAAATCCAAAATCCAATTGGAGATATAATGAATGAACAGTCAACGCAAGGAGTCATAAATTAGGGTCTAGCCACGTCTATGATTCTCCTAGCTATGTGATTCAGAGCTAGGTTTGACTTATGTTTTGCATGGAAGAAAAATGTGAGAGAGATACTGATTCAGATACAATGGGGAGTCTCGGTCGCCTATGAGTTTAAGGGAGTGACAGAAGCTGTCTGTTTAGAGGAAAGTGTTTTTGACAGGAGGAGGTTTAATAGCTTGGTTGTTTCCGTCGAGATATGTCGCAATCGGCTGAGCTATTTGCCATTTTTGGGCGTCGGGACGGAGGTCCATTGGGTTTTCATGTGCGCGGGGATGGGGACCCCAACCAAAGCATATTGTCAGTCAGCCATTTACTATTCTTACTATTTACTATTTACGCCTCCTTTTCTACCGTTTTCAAACTTCAACATACCCTTTTCTGTGCATTGGCACATGTACTCTACATATCCTTTCCTGGCTTTTGGTATTTTGTTGCGTTGTTATATACAAAAAAATACTTTGCAAATTACAATGTAAATGGTTATACACATTTAATCAATTACCATATATATATATATATATATATATATATATATATATATATATATATATATATATATATATATATATATATATATATATATATATATAACATAAAATAATCACATTCTTTTTTGCAGGTGGTTGCAAAATGCTTTATATTCGCCTGAACAAAAAATTTGTTTATAAAGATTTATGAATCCCAATTCGTTGACAAATACTTTATATTCATCTGACAATTGTAAAATTCTACTTTTGTTTTGCGATATAGCTACATTTTGCCCACAAAAACAAATGGAGTTTCAAAGCCACATCAAAAAAATGTAAGGTTTTTATTAGATGTAATGGTTGTATCATAAACAAAAACATATTATGCCTAAGGATATACCAGTTATGAAAGGCGTTTATAGCCATATATATTGACATCTCACCACAATCATGCACACTACCCCGAAGATGGCGTTGTCTTACCTGACAGAACTAGCGTTAGTTTTTGTGGTTTACACCACGAGACGTCACGCCTTTTTTCTTTCTTTTCTTCCTTTTTCGTTCATCTTCTTTTTCTTCATGGGTACGTTGCAGGTATATTGATGACCACATTGATGGTGTCGGTTGTTGACTTGGAAGCTCTCCACAATCTTCGACATGGAGAATATACCATTCGACCTTAAAAAAGTCAAAATGAATTTTAAAAATCACAAAACATAGATTAATTATGGCAAACTAGACTCTTGGAAACAATTATCATTTCCAAAAGCTTGTCGAGTGAAATCATGTATTAATGATATACCTTGCTGGGTATATTAGGATAAACTAGTTTATAACCCATAGAAAATATAGTTACAAAATTAATTAAATTTTCATAGTAAAAACTCAAAATTATTAATTAATTATTTTAAAATAAATTAATATTTAAAAAAATTATTTTTAGTTATATAAAATTATAATCGTTGATTCAAATAAATATGTGAAATTATATCATTTTATAATCCGTATTAATTTTATTTTATTTTTTATTCTAATGTTATTAATTGAATATAATTAGAATAAAAAAATTTAGATTTTAAATTTAAAATGAATAACCAATAGATTGACAAAAAAGTATAACATTAATTAGGAAGAGTAATAAAGTGATAAATGTCAAAAGAACTACTTTTTTTTTTATTAAAATAAGGAGATAATCCAAATAAATATATTAACAATTCCACAAAATAGTTAGAAATATAGTTATTATTTTAGAGAAATCAAATATCTTCATTGTTCATACCCATTTTCTTAATTACTATATGAATGTAAATGTCAAAATCAAGATACATGATTAAAAGAAATTAATAGATTTTACATGACATTATTTCATATGAATAGAAAGATTGGTATATACAAAAATAAATGATATTTAATTTCTCGTTTAAAAGGTATTTTAAGATTTCATTTTGAAACTCAAAATAACTTTTAAACAAAATGACTTATTGATTTATGGTGGTATGAAAATGAGATTTTTAAAAAGTGTTTAAATTACCTTTTGAGATGGAAAAAGTTAACAAGTCTATAAGTTTTTTCTTTTTTAAATATTTGTCTAAACTTATAAATCTTTTAAGGAGTATTTTAGCTTTTACAACCTACATCCAAAAAGTTATAAGGAGTTTTAAAAAATTAAAAATCCTAAGTTATTGAAATCTTCTTTTAAAATGTTTATAAAAAGTTATTTTGTAATGCCTTTTCACATTGTCAAACATCTTTTTTAACTTATTGACTTGTTAAAAAAAATCAATAAATTGTTTAATTGTTATTGTACAATGAGTGAGATGGCAAACGGACAACAAGCTGAGCCGCTAAGCCTTTTTGAATGGTAAAACTAATTCTTTTAAATTGTTTTTAAATGAAATCTCAAACTACCTCTAAATTAGTACTATATATAAAATATTTGGTTTTTATTTAACTGTAAATTTGTTTTATGCCTTACCCAAATACAATATAACATTCATAAAGTAAGAGATCTTTAAATAATTCATGTCACATGTATACGATAATATGTAGTCACCTTGGTTGTATAATTATATAATTTCAAGTTCTTCCTCATATTTTATCACTCCATAAACATAAAAACAAAATAGCATAATTACACCGAGGTACCCGACCAGCTTGCAATTATGGTGACATATATTTTGTGTACATTGTGTGGTGTTCTAGTGAAATAAAAAGTTGGTAAATATGGTGAATGTCGTCATTGATATAGATTCTATACCCACTATATACAGGTAGGCGAGTTATTTGGTTGGTTTTTTTTACGGTTAAATCAGTTTAGTTTATTAGTTTTTTATATTTTAATTTTTAAATCTATCCATTACCAAACCACATAAATTTTGGTTTATTTGGTTGCGGAATATTCGGTTTGGTTAACCACTTAAACAAAATAAAAAAAAAATACATTAATATATAACATAATATATTCAATCTTTTATTATTTGTTGGCTTGAAGAGCAACACACAAGCTGAGAGATAGGTTAATATATTAAGATGAGAGAAATGAATGAAGGTTATACCATTTGGTTAAATTGTTTTTAGTTTTTAATACAAAATATAAAACAATTATAAATTTATAATTGTTAATAACTAAAAGCATTGCAATGATAAACATATATGATAGGTCAAAAAAATTACAATCTCACTATTTAATTATATTGACCTCTAATTAATTTGTTTCTCCAATGATTAAACTTTTTTATGAACTTTTTCATTAATTTAACTATTTTATTTTTACCTATCTAAAATGTTATATAAAATCCTCACGTTTAATTAATTCTTATTTAAATATATCATATTTTAATATAAACATTCACTCACGTACAAACGATTCAGATATTACTATATTAAATATTTATATATTATATATTTTTTTATCTATAAACTTTAGATAAATAATAAATACTTAAAATTAGATCAAGAGGATAAAATGTAATATTATTAAAGAGAAAATTGTTAGAATGTTCAAAGTATTAAACTATATTGATCATTTAATATATATTGAATAGTGAATAAAAATAAGCAAAAAAAATCATATACTTCAATAGTGTTAAATTGTTTCTACCACTCAACCAAATATTAATAAGCTATAAAAAACCTCACATTAGAGATGTTCTAAATAATTAGTTATGAAAATCTTATTAACTAATCTATAAATTTATATATATAAAATGTTAATTCATATATATATATATATATATATATATATATATATATATATATATATATATATATATATATATATATAGGTAGGTAGGTTCAAATGTTTCTCACATCTATTGTGTGCTACAATACACCAATAAAAATTTAGTAAACATTAAATATATATTAAATGATATCCATACTTATAATTTTTTTTATGGAAACTAATTAAATTCGTCGTTAATATCAACAATAATATATTCTTTCAGAATGAATTCGTATCTAGAAGAATAGAAACGTATTCTAGTAGAACGAGAGTATATTCTACTAGAATACGCTCTCATTCTTAATATTTCATACAATTTTGTTGTATTTTAAGTGAGTTGGTCCTGAAAGAACATTATTGCTAACATAAAAACCTAGATACAAATTCATTCTGAAAGAATGTTATTGCTGACATTAATGACGAATTTAATTAGTTTCCATAAAAAGAAAATTATAACGAGATTACAGAAAAAAAAAACACATAAATACTCATTAAGCATCCTACTTACCAAATAAGATTTGATTAAGTATTTGGGACAAACAATATTTGATACAGATGTAATTTTTTTATTTTTTTTATAAATGGTTATAATGAATAATGACATTATTTAAAATGATAAGGTTGATGTGTGTTGTGTCATCTTTACCATATGTATTTCTCTACCATATAAGTGTCATCTCAGTCATACTTACCATAAAGTAATGGTTTCTCGTTCGTCACACATAAGGAGCACCATGACATGTATACTAATTAAAAAAAAAAAAAAAGAAAGCATAACATGGCATAACCCCCCCCCCCCCCCCCCACACACACACACACACACCCACACCCCTAAAAGCTTAGAAAACAAAAATAACATGAAATTAAAAAAAAAAAAAAAAAAAAAAAAAAAAAAAAAAAAACTAAAAACTAAAAAAACACACAACTAACGCTTAAAAAAATAACTAAATGTTATATTTTTCCTAATGTTGGCTTTGATTGCCAAAACAATTTCACGCTCCTTCTCGGTGTAGTTACTTGTGTCTCATGTCGCTTTCACATTATTTCCTACGCTCTCTTTCATAAGCAATGTGTAAAAGTTTGTCAATTCTTGCATTTAGACCTTCACATCGCCCCCTATCACTTTCAAGTCATCCGAATTTATAGATTTCTATTTGTCTTTGCGTTTTTCTTCGTCCCTTACTATTGGTTGGGAATGTGGTGTAACTTGAATTGTTTCATCATCATTAAGGTCGATTCCAACATGAGCATCCAATGTAGTGTACTCGTATTCGGATTTTCTTGAGTGCTTTAAACCATCATCAATATGTTCATTAGATTTTTTTGGTCAATTTCCTTTTTTCGTTATCTTTCACAAAATTCCAAAACTCAACAAACATGAAAGTCTTCTTCTTTTCCTTTTCGTACACTTTTATAACTTTTTGCAAAATTACATCATCACTTTCTCCACTTTTCCATTGATGTTACATGTTGTTATACAAATCATTAAACAATAAAACTTCCTTTTTTGTCTACTCTCATTTGGAATACACTTGGTCTTTTGTACGATAATCTCCTAGATTCATTCCTTTGTAGAACTATTTAGAACTCACCTCCAAAAAGGGTCATGTTTATGGTCTTTGCCCACTTTCGCATCCTTGGGTATATTGATCCATACATATGCCAATGCCATCACTTTTACGGGTTCTCATGGTTTACATGGGGACTTTCTTTTTCTTTTATTAGGTGTTGCGATCGGTTGAGTTTCTCTAACGAATTCAAGTTTGGTTTCGGATTTGACGTGAGTTTCTCGAACGAATTCGGGTTGATTTTGAGACAAAAAATCGAAAGGATTAAATTCAGTGTCAAATTGGACTTGCGGTTGTGGTTATGGTTATTGTTACGGATAATACGATAACATACCACCATAGTGGTAAATAAGGGGCGAATAAATTTGCCCATAAAAAGGAGTTTGAGTGTTTCTTGTAGATAATTTTTTGATTGTTTTGGTTGTTTGAAGAAGAAATATATATCTTTTTTAATTCTAGAAAGATAGAAGTAGAGTTATAGAGAGATAGAATAAATGTAGTGAGGTGTGGTAAATATAGATATTCAAGGTCTTATTTATAAATAAAAAATGAAACTAAAAAAAGTAACTTTCATATTAGAGAGAGAGAGAGAGAGAGAGAGAGAGAGAGAGAGAGAGAGAGAGAGAGAGAGAAAGAGAGATTGTGGAAAAGTCTTACCAAGCTTGGCCCATACCATAGACCTTAGATGGTATTAGCCACGATCTAAGTGGCATACTGTGATAGGAACCAAACCCACACCTCAAAGCCTAATAAATTTATTTCAATTAATTTCTTTGCAACAAACAGAGCCAATCACATGAAAAAAAAATTATCTTTGAAAAAGTTATAATGAAGAATTTAAGAGGCTCTCGTATTTGAAAAACCTATAGTGAGTTTTAAATTGGTGAAATGAATTAGAATAGGAAAGGAAGTTGTCATGGAGAGATCTGGAAATCATTTGCGTTTGGCAAAATAGACCATCCTAATCCCACTAGCTTGCTCGGGTGATTTGAACTATGAAATCCTAAAACCAATTCCAAAGTTTAAACGACACAATTCCAAGGTTTTTAGGTCTAAACGGGAAACCTATTACAAACAACAAATTTGGGTTCCAACTAGTTCTATACCCACGTTATCTATTCTGATATTCGAAACCGGTTCCTTTGTACCGATCCGGTTCTCGGGTTACTCATTATTGAATTCTAGTTTTTGGATCCATCCAGGTTAGAGTCGGACTAAAGCGTCGTTTGTTTTGCACTTACCCGGACTGGTCAGAGCTGACTGCTGACTTGGTCAGTAGTCAGACTGTTTGATGGGCCTCCAAAAGTTATGATTCAATCAGAAATAGCTGACCCATTGGCTGACTCGACCCCCCACAAAAACAAGGCTGACCAAAGATTTCACCACTCAACACAAACAATTCATCAATGTTTTCATGAGGTCCTGCATGAAATGATGTGTTTTGCAAGAGAAATTATAGTACCAACATCATCTAATACAACAAGAAATACCTCAGAATGACATAGACGGCTAATAAATATATTTTTTGGAGCAATAGGTGCATTAGATGGAACGCTTGTACATGCAGTTGTGCCCGTTGATCAACAAACTCGTTATAGAGGAAGAGGAAAAGGTGAATGTTATCAAAATGTAATAGGAATATGTGATTTTGATATGATATTCACCTTTGTATGGGTTGGATGGGAGGACATAACACATGATTCTAAATATTGAAAGAAGTTGCATTTAATCCGACTTCGGGATTTCCATTCCCTCCACCACGTTTTTAATTTTTCTATAAGATTTATTATATGTATTAGTTATATAATAAGTTTTTCAATCATCTACAGATAAGTATTACCTTTGTGATGCTGCATACACCAACACTCGTGGATTTATGGCTCCCTACCGCAATACTAGGTATTGGTTAGCCGATTTTGAAGAAACAGAGCTTTAACTAACGAAGAAAGGTTCAATCATGCCCATGCACAACTTAGAAATATCATTAAACGTGCTTATGGTGTATTGAAGGCGAGATTTCCAATTTTAAAACAAATGACTCCTTATCATTTTTCAGTGCAAAGAGACATAGTTATTGCTTGTGTTGCGGTCCATAATTTTATAAGGAAATACAATATCGAAGATGAATTATTTACGAACTTTGAACAAAACACTATGGTTACTCTTGACGTGGAATGTGGAGGAAGTGGGAGCCAAAACATACAAGACATAGAATGGGGTTCGGAAGTAGTTGACTATATGACTACTTTGCGTGACTAAATTGCTAATCAATTACTTTCAAATGGTACACGTTAAATGATGTACTTTTTTTATTATGTATGACAATTTATATTTGGATTTTGTATTACACTTTGTATTTGGATTTTAAATGATGTATGTTTAATTTTGTTTTTATGTGATATTCATATTTTTATAATTATTTTATCTAGCATAAGGGACAACATAATGGTAATATGATATTTTTTTCATTCAGCACAATCAGTCGGATAAATAATCAAACAGCATAAACTCAGTCAGATGTGGACTCAGTCAGCTTCTAATCCAGTCAGCTCTAACCCATTCAGCAACTATCAAATGACTCCTTACTTTCACCCCTAGCTTGAATAGTGGGGTTATAACATTTCACAATCGGCAAATACCGTGAAATAAAATTGCCATTTAATCATATACTATTTCAAAAAAAAAATGTTTGTTATAGTAATTAACCCTAAAGTAAAACCCCAATATTTTGGAGGATCAAGATTGAAAATGTAGAGCAAAAGCTTTTTAATTAAATTGGCAAGCCAAGGAAATGGGATCATACATGCGATTGATTACTAGCATCTCTCAATCCTCAACCATCCATTGGCTAACATGAAACCCTAATTTCAATGTGATGAGAAGAACGCCACAGCTCCAACGAATGGAGCATTAATATAAGTAGCCGGCTCCGACTGAATATAATTGCTCCGATCATCTGCATAGTTATCATTACGATCTGGACCTCCGACAATCGCTCCAACGAGTATATTCGGATTGGGTGAACCAGAATTGAAGTACCGATGTCCGGCGTCACAAGATATACGATCAGGATGATCACGAACAGAGGGTACCGATGATCCCCGGTGGTGGATGTGTGTCGGGTATCGATCACCAAACCCCACCATGTACGACATTTTCATCGGATTATCACCCAATATGTAGTCAATCTGCTTCTTTGCTTGTACTATTAGCATCTCCGATGTGATCGTTGAAGCCCCACAAGAAGCACGACCACCATTCGAGTCAAGATACTTGGCGTACGTTAGCAAGAGGAAGGAGGAGGTCGTCACGTACTGGAGATTGCTCCCTTCTTGTTTGTAGAACAGACCTCCTCGGGTGTATTGTGCTTGGGAATTCTGTGATCCTGGAATCAATGAACAAATGTAGTTATCTGAATGCTGTTTATACGACTGAAATTCTTCGATTTTGTTCTCGAGAAAGCTTTTGGAAAGAAGAACTTTTGTCCCTGCTCTTTTGTCATCCCAACTGAAGGAGAAATCGTCGTCTTCTGAACCCATTAAGTGACCATTTGATTGAATGTAAGTCATGTAACTGGTATCCTGAGAGGCTCTGTGTATCCATGCCGCTCCCCACAGCAACTCGTCCTAAATACAACCAGAAATTTAAACAGGTTGAAGAACAGTAATTCCAAGAATCAAACAGGTTTCGTTAATTCGTTTCATGTTATCTTACATTGAATCCTGAATACGAGCAGTAAAACGGACACACAGCATTATGTAGCGAGTCGCTGTAAGAGCCTCTATAGTGGTCTGCAAATTTGAACACCTGATATATCCGATTTACATGATTATCTCGACAATATTAAGAAATCAATTAAGAGAGTTGTGATGAATAGATTAGTACATTCATGGCTGTTTGAAGTAATTTCTGTGAATAAGAAGGCTCGGAGTCTTGAAAGACAATGGAAGCCGCAGCCAGTGCAGCAGCAGTCTCTGCAGCCACATCAGATCCCGGATTTTGAGCCGACACCTTGTAGACACCTCGTGATGTGTCCATATCTTCCGGTCTCTCCCAGCATTGGTGATCGGAGTTAGCTTCCCCCACCTGTTTCAAATTTGGGAACAATAAGAGGTTTGTAAACTGTAATTGTACACTAACATGCATGGAACAAAAATGGTGGTCGGAGACTCGGAGTCGGACTCGGCTCGATCGTACCTGTACATACAATGTGCCGGGGGTGGCGGTGGCTGCTTTCAGAAGATAATCGGAGCCCCAACGAAGGGCAGCTTTCGCATTCCCTAATTCCGATTGCATAAACCCACCAAACTCGATGATACTCCATGCAAGCATAGTGGTGGTGAACGCCATGGGGAGCCCAAACTTCATGTTATCACCTGCATCGTAATAACCTCCGACTAGATCCACCTGAAAACAGAAAAACGGCATGCATGAGGGACAGTTACCGGAAACAATAGTGTATTTTGATGGTTCTGTGAAGGTACATTGGCGGAAGAACCGTCGTGTAAGGCGGAATCAGCCCTCCATTTGAGACGTTGGGTTGCAGGTAACTTGCCGGATCTTTGGCCTTCGAAGAAGAGGATGGATTTGGTGAGGGCGTCGGAGTAATGATCAGAAGTGAAAGCAGAATTAGCGAAAGAAGAAGAGGTTAGAAGGAGAAGAATGAGCAATGTAGGAGGAGCCATGTTTGTTTGTGAAAGGACGTGCAGGTGGTGAATGGTGATTTATAGAAGGTGGGTTTCCGGTGGTAGTTATGTGAGTGAACTCACGGGCTTAACTGCGCAAAAATTGAGTGAAGATGGTTCGTAGTGAAGCCAACAAACAAAAGGAATACTATTCAGTATTCACCATCAATTTCTTCTTAAATTTCACCTTAATTTACGTTAAATGATATTTTTTTACCTTAATCCCCAAATTTAAAAAGACTAAATATTTCCAAATTTGAGTTTTCACTTTTTTTAATACTTTTTTACGGCTCTAGTAAATAAATTATCTATCATATACTATTAATTAACCAATAGACTGTGAAGTCAAATCTCGCATGTGCATGGTTTAACAAGGATTGGTCTATTGAAAACACCCTCCGGCATGATTTCTTGGTACCGATAATTAAGCAAAGGAAAAAAAAAATTAGGACTTTTATCCATTCTACAAGTTATGAATTTGATGCCCATAATTTTAGGATTATAGTGGAATTGGTGTTAGAAGACATGTGTAAAAATAGAGGTGTGACAATTTCAACTTCTTTTTTTTATTTATGAATATTAGAGTAAGACTTTACTTCTAATTAATCAAATCGATCAAATAAAAAAGTAGCTAAAAAATAATGAGTTTAAATCTCCAAAACGGATACATAAATCATAAAACCTCATAAACTATTGTTGTAATAACATATAAGAAATTTACGGAAAGACCAAATGAATGAAAGTTCTGTTAAAATAAACAATTATTTATTTATTTATTTATTACAGAAAATTGCAAAATACTTGGCCGTGAAATTACTTTATGGCCTTTTGAATTGTTCCCACCAAAAAGATTTCAAAAAGTAATTTTTTTTTTATGGAAAATCATGTATTTCACAATATATAGATTTTGTATTTCGCCTTATATAAATCTGTATTTCGCCGTTCTTGAAACATTTAAAAGAAGAGTAAATTACACGAATGGTCCCTATGGTTTAGGGTAAATTGCATATTTAGTCTCTAATTTATATTTTTAACTCCGGAGGTCTCTGCTATTTGATTTTGTTATGTGCCTGGTCCCTGTCTTGTCTAAAAAGACTATTTTGCTCTTAATTTTTTAATTTATTTAAATAAACACACCCCCAACCTCATCCCTCACCTTACCTTACCTATGCCACCAATTTTTCTCTATTTAAATAATAGTTTTTTTAGATAAGGCAGGAACCAAGCGCTTAATAAAAACAAATAGTAGGGACCAAGCGGCAAGCGCGTTACAAAAACAAATAATAGGGATCTTCCGATTAAAAAAATAAGTTAGAAACAAAACTTACAAATTATCCTAAACCGTAGGGACCATTTGTGTAATTCACTCTTAAAAGAATAACTTTCTTTTGCTAGTGGCAATTCCAAAATCTGTATTTACGCATTTTGGTTGTTTTTATGTTTTTCTATAATATAAATTATAAACAGAGGGTGAGTTTGGTAACGATCTTGCAAGAATTTTCAATAGTTAATTTTAGAAGAAAAAAAAAACTCAAATTACAGAAAAACTTGTGTTCGAATTTATGATCTTAAAGTTTAGAACAAAAACAATTTAATTCGAAAGTTACTATTCAAGTAGCATTTAAAAACACTTATATTTTTTTGACAAAACTAAAGTTCCAACTACTAACTACCAAAATTATAATCAACAAAAATACCCATAATTAACACATTGATTATCAATCCTAACCAAAAGTGTTGTGTACTATCACTATTATGGTAGTACGCAAAAAATTGTAAAAAGCTGAAAGTCTTGTTTTGGCAGGAAGGTGTGGGGGGAAAAAGATATGCCCCTGAATATGGAGTACCTGTAATCTAATCTAACCACGGGTTCCATGTCGCATGTGATGTGCCCCTTCTACCCCTATCCCTATCAACTAACCCTTTTACCTTTCATTAACTAACATATTCCTTTACTCATCAAAATACGTTTATAACCCTAAAAAACAGTTATAGTGGACCCAAAAGTTATTGTACTAAGAAATTAATACAAATGGAAGTCTGTGACATATATTTAAAAATAATAATAAATACAAAAGTACATATTTAACCGTGAAGATGAAGTATGTTTAAATGGCATGATTTACGTTGGTAGAAGGATTTGTTTGGCGTAATTGTAGGAATTAATTTGAAAATGATTTGGAATTTGTCTTGTATAAGCAAACTGCAAGTCACGGGTCAACAATTTACAATTTACAATCCTATGAACCTGTCGATTTCATTCATTATACAATCTCACTTCCTATGGGCAAATAAACATAAAGACACAAACATCTCCACCCAAAAAACATGCATATCTAGTTATCCACAACCACATTATAATATTTAAAATTAACTCGTGGCCTGTTTTTGGGTTTCGTATTTCTTGTCACAAAAAAGCAAACTTGACCTAATGGAAGGAAAGACAACACTTGTTATAAAGGACAAAACGATAATATTTTTCATTGATATCAGTCTCAACCAAGTGCAATGCATGTCAGTATATCAGACACAGTACAACATGTTCTGTAATGTCTTATCTGAAGTTTCGCCTTGCTTAGTTACTTCTAGTATTGAGTTTTCTAGTGAAGAGATGCGTCTATCCAAAGCCTTGTATTCTTCATTAATCTACACAAGACGAAATACCATGTTACAACTTCAAAACTTACTAGGTTCATTTAGAACAAGGAATAAATCATCTAGAAGTTATCATTCTTATTAAAGATTATGTTGTGATTAAATATAATCGCATGTGTATTATTATTTATATTAAACATTTTACATTTTAGTATTTAAATTGTGATTTTCACTTAATTTCTCGTTCAAATGGTTCATTCGGTCCAAAAATGATAAATGCCCTTCTTCAATTTTCCTATTGACTAGAAGCATTGACAAAGCCAAAAATAGAAGATATGACTCCCCTTCTTGTTGTCTCATGCTATGATATCATCTAGGTGCTGATGGAATGATGTACACTAACATCGATCTACTATTAATACTTTCAATTATACTGATCTATCTACGAGAATGACCAAAATACCCCTCAATCTCTCCTTTACTATAGCTACTGTACTTCTATTTAATTTCTACCTTTAAAGCTGACTATGAAGTGTAACATGGAATCCCAAATCCCCAATAAAAGTACTTGTTGAATCCCATATTGGTGATGGCTTCAAGAGAATAATGATTTAGTTGTTCCCAAAATGCCCTTGAAACAAACAGAGACAAATTGTGATTTAACCTCAATCTCTCATTCAAATGGTTCTTTCAATCCAAAAATGATACATCGGCAGATATAACTATTAGATGGGATGGAAATCCACTAAGAAAAACAATAAAAAACCTAAGTCCCATAGAAATGGGGATGGAAATCCACTTACATTTGATCTATTTGAAATTAACATGATCATATTTTTATATTTTATAACAAGATTGAAGATCCTATGATTAGAATCTGTTTCATTACAAAAAGTCCAAAACCATTCAACCTAAAATAAGAACAAAACAATTCTAACCCACTCCCAACAACACTACCTCAATCCCGTAATGCAAGCTGTGAAATTATTTCGTTTTCGAAACTTTACACCATAAAATTGAAATGTTAAAAGAAGTGAAATCTAGGTAGATGAGAATATGATTGTTGGGGATAGACCAACGAGTAGCTATGCTGACATTATTGTAGGTGAAAGTTCAAGTGAAATACATCATATAAGGCTATGTGGAGTGGTCACCATAAACTCACCGGAAAAGTGGTGTCACCTCTGCGCCACGTCACCTTCACCACCAACCCACTCCACTATGGAAATGGTCACCACTAACAACATTTACTTTTTTATTATTTTTTATTTTTTAACATTATATTAAATAAATAACATATTAAATAAATAACATATTTTATATTAATTAAAACCACATTACATAATTTAAAACATAGAAAATTAAAACTAAAATACTAAAAAAGCATAATCTATACTTAGAAAATTAAACAGAATTATTAAAAAAAACATCAAATCTAGTTGCGATGTTGGTCGAGAACTTCTTGTTGAATTTTCATAAACATCCTTAAATTTTCTGGGTCGAGATTTGGTTGCGGCGCTGTGTTTACGATTTGAAGATTGGTGAGTGCCAACTGTCGCCAGCGTTGCTCCTCAGTGGAACCAAATTTTTTTCTAAAAAATGTAGAGTTATTTCGATTTTCTCCGCTAATACGTCATCGTTGGTTGATTTCCCGCTAGACGAAGCCCCCTTTCTCGCTTTGTCGCTACCTGGTGGTCGAAGAAGATGGACGTCCGATGGACCCTCCCCCTCGGTGGTGTCGAACTCATCATTGAGGTCGAGGTTAGCACCGATGTCCGACTCGGACGTTCTCGGCCTTTTGTTGGAACCGGTGGTAGATCCCGAATGCGCCGTTTCCGGATAAAGGAACCATTTTGGGCCATTGCAACAAACTTCCCATGCTTTTTGGTTGCCAAAAGGTTTACCATTGTTGGTAATTTTGTATTGGTGCAACGTCGTTGACAAAATGTTGAAATCGTTGCTACCACTTCGATGCATATTTTTTAGATTGTCAAATACGCCGTTAAATTTGGTACACGACGCTCTAAGATCGCACCATTTAGCATTGACTGAATCATATGTCCGACTCGTTTGCCTTCCCAATAACGCGTGGAAGTGGTCTAAAACACGATTCCAAAAGCTTTGTCCCGATTGCACGTTGCTGACATCCCCGTCTTGTGATATGACAATCCAAGCTTTAGCTAAAGCTGCCTCCTCCTCCTCGGTCCATTGGGTATTTTTCTTTTTTGTTGAATCTTTTGATTTTTTTTGCCTTCTACGACTTGGTTGTGTTTCTTGAATCCGTTCGTCGTCGTCTTCAATGTCGAGGTTTACGGGTTGAGATTGTGATAATGGAACTTGAGATGGTTGTGAACTTGGTTGTGGATGTTGGGAAGTTTGGGGCTGAAATCGTGGAGGAGGTTGTTGTTGAAAGGGTTGAAATTGGGATTGAACAAATTGTGGTGGTGGTTGTTGTTGGTAGTAGTGTGCGTGGTATGAAAGATTGGTGAATAGAGGTTGTTGTTGAACAGTGGATGATAACAATTGCATATAGCTAATGTTCGCTAACGGATCATTTGGAGTGTTTGGGGTGGGTGGGTTATTTTGGTTTGGATCCATGGAGGAAAGTGTATTTTTTGAGTGAGAGTATATGTGTTTGTGTTCAAAGTTTGTTGTGTGTTTGAAATGTAAAAATATGTTGATATATATAGAGAGAGAAATGATTGTTGGTAATTAATTAATTAATTAAATTTTTATTTTTTACAAACGGTCAAGAGCGTAGCAACGATCAAAAAAGTTTTCCCCGAATCAATTCACCCGTCTCCAACTCCACGGAACAAGACACCCACCAAAAGGTGAGGCGGTGTTCACGCGTGAAGGGGGCTGACACGTCAGCTCCCACGCGTCTTTCTCCTTCCACTCCTGATAGCCTAAGAAGTATAGTTCACATCAAGGAAAAATAAGGGTTCCCAAATCGACATTTTTGGTTATCTTGCTTGATTATCAGAAATCGAGGGTTATAACTTTGACCATTATTCATTGCAATTATGCAACAACGCCACCTAAGATCATATACTGAAATTTCAATGTTATAAGAGGAGCTTAGGACAAAATAACAACTTACAGGGAGGCAAATAAATCAATCAGATAGGAATCGAGAGGATTAAAAAAATGGAAAGGAGATGATGAAGATCGAAGAAAGTACTTGAGACATAGACTAATGGGCGAGAATGTAATCACGGTGAATAAAATATAATCCAAATGCCGACGCCACCTGTAGCACCTGGTTCTTGGTATGTATTCTGTTATTAAATCTTCATTTATTTTTGCATTTTGGCTTTGGACTCGACGAGTCGAAGGACTGACTCGCCGAGTAGAAGCGGGATGAGGCGCGGGGATTAAGTTGCGGACTCGGCGAGTCGAGTCCCGGACTCGGTGAGTTGCCGCTGTTTGGGCAAAAACCCTAATCCAGGGGTTTGCACCCTATTTAAACGACCTTATGCAGTATCTTTTCCCCTTTATGCTCCCAAACACTCCTCATAGCAAACCCTAGCCGTTTTTGTGAGGATCTAAGGCTTTTTGAGTGATTCTTGTGAGTTTTGATCTCCAGGAAGAAGGAAGAGCATAGAAGGATCAAGAGGGGACTGAAGGATTCGAGTTTGGTTCATCATTTGTAGTCTTTGGAAGGTATAAAGTCTGAACCTTGCTCATTCTTTTGTTAGATCCCTCTTTGGGGTGATTTAGGGCTTCTATAAGCCATTTTTGGTGGCTAACCATTTTGCAAACATGGTTGGGGGTTTGGGCTTCTGTATCATGTCATTTTATGAGCCACAAGTCAGATCTAGGTTGCTTTTTGCACCAAGGAAGGTCCCATGTAACAAAAGAACCATTTTAGAGCCTTTTAAGCTCTAATGTTGAAACATCCCAAAAATACGACCCGAAAATTTCATTTTAAATATAACAAAATCATAAAACTGAGTATCACATAATAAAACCATGCATTGCGTATCCCAAAACCATACTAAAATATTGTGAGAAAAACTGTGTCACAACTGTATCAAAACATATCTAAGAAACTGAATCAACTCCCAGGACAAAAACTGAAGCTGTGGTGTGTGCGATGCCATCATCCCGAGCTCTTCCCTTTACTTGAGGAAGTACCTGAAACCAAAAACTAAAACCATAAGCACGAAGCTTAGTGAGCTCCCCCAAACTACCACATACCACACAATAACAAATAAAGTACATATTGGGCCTTGCCCACTGCATCGGACCGAAGTTCGGAACTAGCTGCATCGGACCGAAGTCCGGATCTGACTGCATCGGACCGAAGTCCGGAACTAACTGCATCAGACCAAAGTCCGGAACTGACTGCATCGGACCGAAGTCCGAAACTGACTGGGACCTTGTCCCCTGCATCGGACCGGAGTCCGGAACTAACTGCATCGGGCCGAAGTCCGGAACTGTCTGAACATAGCATAACATAAATATTTGCTAACACAACACACATACTGCATCGGACCGAGGTCCGGAACACATAACACAAAACATGCTTGAATCACAAAGACATCAAGCACTCTAACTATTGCATCGGACTGAAGTCCGGAACTACTGTTCACTAAACGGGCCGACATTGTGGCCGTAGACCCATTCTACTGGAAGGGAACTCACCTCGTGAACTGGCTGCTGTGTGTATGGCTCTGGAAGCTATCTGCTGCTGCTCCGGTATCTCCCCGACTATAATTCCATAAACACACTCAATTAAATACTAATCACTGCATTGGGGTAAAATGACTCTTTTACCCCTGGTCAAAGTCAACTCTCCCCGTCAAAGTCAACCTACAGTTGACCTGACTCGCCGAGTTGGGCCGCTAACTCGCCGAGTCTCTATTCTCACTTCTCAACCCTACTCGCTGCTACTCGTCGAGTATGGCATCGACTCGACGAGTTCCCTTTCGATTCAAAAACTCAGGCAATCTGCATCCGACTCGCCGAGTCGTATGAACAACTCGACGAGCTGTTCTTGAGCTAAGAAGATTGCCTTGGACTCGCCGAGTTGTATGAACAACTCGCCGAGTCCCTCCATCACTGAGTCTGACCTTCAACTCACAGAGTCCACTCTACTACTCACTGGTCCCCACTCATCATCACTCAAAAGGGGAAAATCGGGGACTCGCGACTCGACTCGCTGAGTTGTACTTCCGACTCGCCGAGTCGCATGCATGCAGCTACTCAAAACTCGATTCTGCTTGAATCCAGCGTATAAAACTTATAGATCTGGACTCCCTTAGCTCAATTAACACGTAAAGATTCTATCTTTACATGCCCATAAGCATCCATGAAGATTATAAGGCTCAAAAAGCATAATAAAGGCTAGATCTAGGGTTCTCATGCAAAGCAACCTCAAAAAGGCAATAGATCTGGGCTCTACAACTCCTAATTGAACAGATCTAGGGATATCTCGACCTATTAAAGCATCCATACAACTATAAGGTTTGGAAAATACATCAAACTAGCCTTAGAAATGTTCTAATGGAGGTTTTAAGCATAAAACAAAAGGATTCCGAGAAATACCTCAATGAACTCTGATTTTGACCTTGGATCTCTGCTCTACACCTCTTCTCTTTGGTCCTTTCTTCTTTTTCTTCTTCAATCCTTCAAGAATACACACAAAAACACTTTAATCAATCAAGGGATGGGTTTAGGGTTTCTCACAGCTCTCTGAGGGTGAAGGAGGCGAGTTTGGGGCACATAACACTACTTAAATAGTGAGCAAACCCGGGGATTTAGGGTTTCTTCCTGGCAGGCAAACTCGCCGAGTCCCGAATATGGACTCGCCGAGTCGCCGACTTACACGTGCTCGAAATCCCGTCCCTACTCGACGAGTCGGGCTATAGACTCACCGAGTCCCTCTTGAAAACTTCTAAATAAATACCATGGAAGCAACATACCAGAGACGGGTCGTTACAAATGTCCCATGCATGCACATAAAGTTTGTAACTTTACATGCTAGATCGAGTTTGGGGGCCTGGATCTATCATTTGGTTAAGTGTTGTACATCAGAAATCGAAGTTCTTAGTAAGGAATGTGATAGACTCGGCGAGTCCATTCCTGGACTCTGAGAGTCCAAGGGTTTTGGTCCCATATCAGTGAGGGTCATAAGGACCAGTTGAGTGTGGAAGGGTTTTAGGAGTCTCGGGGAGTGACCCAACGTTCTGGACTAAGAAAAGTGTTATGGGAATTCATGGTACTCGGAGAGTGCATGAACGGACTCGGCAAGTCCAAGACAATCTTCATGGAACTCGGCGAGTCGAGGACAGGACGTGTTCATAGGATGAAGAGTAACTCGACGAGTTGTTTATACAACTCGGCGAGTCAAGTCAGGACATGAGTATCAGTTGATGATGAACTCGACGAGTTGTTCATACAACTCGGCGAGTCGGATGTGGATTCAGTCGGTGTTCATTTAGAAGGAAAACTCGTCGAGTCATCGCCTAACTCGACAAGTAGAGACATGTATGAGGTCTGATGGACGGATAAGGACTCGGCGAGTTGACGAGTCGACTCGGCGAGTCAGGTCAACCGGAAGTTGACTTTGACCTTGACTTTGACTTGGTCAAGGGGTAAAATGGTCATTTTACCCTAAGGGTAGATGTCAGTCTCTGACTAAGTGTTTTGTGGGAATTTTAGCCGATGGATTTCCGGAGCAGCAGTGGCAGCAGTCAGAGGATTCCCGCACAGTTCAGCAGATAGGAGGTGAGTTACCTTCCAGTAGGGGTGGGTCTAAGGCCACAATGTCGGCCCACCATTGAGTAGTACTTAGAAGATAATTGTCTTTGTGATAATTTATCTTGGTCTGGTTTGCGTTTGGTTATGAGTTATATATGTATGAGATGTTACATGATAGGGATAGTTTCCCTGATAGTGGTCCTTAGGAACAAGGGGTAGGTCAGTACCCGGATATGTCTGAATGTGTGATTATATCTTGCTATTGTATGCTAGTAGTAGGGGGTGGAATAGTCCCCAGTTACCGGTTGAAAGATACCGATGACGATTATCGGTTGAAAGATACCGATGATGGTTACCGGTTGAAAGATACTGATGATGATTACCGGTTGAAAGATACTGATGGTATTGTATGGTATGTGGTATGATGGGGGAACTCACTAAGCTTTGTGCTTACGGTTTCAACTTTTGGTTTCAGGTACCTTTTCATCCAAGGGGAAGGAGCCGGCGGCGTAGCATGACATCACACACACTCACATATGAATTCCGCACGGTGTTTTTCTGGGATTGTACTCTGATATCACATTTGTCCATGGTTGTGGGTTTCAAACATGATACATGGTTTTGAGATGACGTGTTTATACAATATTTCTTAATGAATGTTTTATGAATTAATTAATCAAAAATGAAAATAGTGGGCTTGAATTTTGGGATGTTACACCACCGTAGCACCGGCGGAGAACTAAGCAAGCTTCAACCGGAGCGCACACCCCATAAACCGATTGACAGGTCGAGAGAATTAAAAAAAAAATCTTTAAAATTTATACAATTATTTTAAGAGATTGATTTTACAATTACATTTAATAAACCGATTGTTTTCTAAATAAATAAAAAAAAAACAAAATATGAATTTATCCATAAAAAAATCGTACTTAAGGAGCTTTTTGTTTGGTCTCTTAATAATCTCATAAAGAGATTGGCTTAGAATCTTTGAGATATATATATATATATATATATATATATATATATATATATATATAATACACGGTTGATTAAAAAAGATTATATATCAAAGTGTACACAATAAATATTTTTTAAAATAAAATTTTGAAATAAAGAATGAAAAACATATTAATTGCAATTTATTATCACATTTATTATATTTAATACTTTATATATATAAATATATGTATAATGTGATTTTAATTTAAAAATTGAAAAAATCTAGAAATTGACATGTAAATATTATTTTATTTTAAAAATATCACAAAATGAAAAGTGTCAAAATTTATGAGAGATTGACATGTGGCAAAATTGATCTTAATTTGTTATAGTATATATATATATATATATATATATATATATATATATATATATATATATATATATATATATATATATATATATATATATATATATATATATATATAGTTCAGGTTTATTTGAGACCATTCTAATTTTGTGAGACCGTTAGACAAAATCTAAAAATAATTTTAAAATGCAAAATAATTGGAAAAATCCAAAAATTCTTTTTTTAAATATTATTTTCGGTACTTGAATTAACTAAAAAAATCTCATTTTTTTCGAAAAATATGTGAAATATTCTAATAGAATATTACACTAACATATTCTAAAAAATAATTTTAAAATGCAAAATAAATGGGAAAATCTAAAAATTCTTTTTTTTTTAAATATTATTTTCGGAACTTGAATTAACTAAAAAAAATTAAAAAAAAATCCATTTTTTTTGAAAAATACGTGAAATATTCTAATAGAATATTACACTGTACATATTCTAAAAAATAATTTTAAAATGCAAAATAAATGGAAACATTCAAAAATTCTTTTTTTAAATATTATTTTCGGAACTTGAATTAACTAAAAAAAATAAAAAAAAAAATGCGTCTCACGGTCTCACAAAATTAGGTCGTCTCACATGAACCTAACTATATATATATATATATATATATATATATATATATATATATATATATATATATATATATATATAACCCGTGTACTATACGGGACAGTCTAAAATAATTTTGAAAGTTAATAAACCTTAAAATAATATTATATTTGAAAATATTTATTTTTTTAGAAACTTCTACCTGTAGTTTTAGAGTTGTTAATTTAAATTAATTTTGCAATGTGTTTTGAGGATATCAACGTTCATTGTGTCTAAATTATTGATAAATGGTTATATTGTACAATGATATATTTAATTATAAAATTTTTAAAAAAAATGTTTGAAGTAGGAATAAATGCAAGAAATATCAAAGTTTTGATATAGAATTCTTAACATACAACGAAATTGTTCTAGATTATAAAAAAAGCGAGTAATAAAAATAAAAAATTTTACCTGCAAAATACACCGAAAATATTGTAATTGTTCCGTATTGACATTTTACATTGGTTTTGGGACGGTTTACCATTTTTTTTTAGCTCTATTATACTATTAACTAAATTTAGCTTATCATCTTTATTACTTTAAAGTTATTTAACCTGATAAATTAATTTTCAAGTTTTCAAATTTTATAGGATCCAACTTTCAGATAAGCTTCAGAGTACGATATCTAAGTACTTTTATTTATGATTTTCCCATTTTAAAGTATCCAACTCTCATTTCAAATATATCTATTCCGTGAACTTTGAAAAACGAAAACTCAGTCAAAGATCTTATTTACACCAAAAATAACAAACAACGTGATTAAATTTATTAATAATCTAAACTAATAAAACACATCACCATTAAACAGATTTAAGTTTCATGAGAAATTAAACTAACAAAACACATATCACTATTAAACAATTGGTTAGGGTGAGGGTATATAAGTAAAAAATCTCACTTTTGAAGAAAAGAAATTAACATAGGAGAATATTATATTAAAAAAAGAAAATGTCCAGAAGAGAATTGGGAAAAGGTACAAAGATTACATCTCACTAATTAGCTGAGCACCCAACAAATAATGCACCTTAACAAAGAGTACAGAGAAATCGGCAAGCCAAAATGTATAGAGTCCTGCACCTAATCAGCATAAATAATCAATTGAAACACCAAGTAAACAATATATATTGCAAACAAACTCCGTAACTCATGAAAGTTGAGTAGGACCACAAAGCAGCATCGTTAGTGACTTGTAGAAGCACCATATTTCATCTTCCATGTAATTACTCCTAAAAAGATTGGAATCGCATATCAAACATATAGTGAGATTGACATGTAACTTCCACACAACATCTTAGTAGTAAAAGTGTATATCCATAAAACAAAACTTTAATCCAGAAGTTAATTTGTCTATTGTTAAATATAGTTAAGTAATTTCAAAGAACAAATAGACAAGAACAAAGCTGCAAGCACACCTCAAGACAAATGATATTTTAACTCATTCTCATCTATATTGGTTTTATAATGTGATCAACGAAATTTAAATGTTCTACATTTGCATTTTTAAAGCAAACCTAACCTCAAAATTTCAAATTACACTCTCCTTACGCTAAAAAAATCTAGGAATGAGCAGTGGACTTCTCTATGGATAAAATAAAAAATCGAATAACGAAATACTCACGTTATTATACACAGATATAATACGCGAACACTTCAAAACAATCTGCAGAAGCACTAATTTAAAAAATCGATTGAAATATGCATGAAAACCCTAATTAACAGATCAACGAATAAAGTTTACATCTGATTGGATTTGCTCGAGAATAAGGAAATTAATGGAGAGGATGAACAACGATGATTATCGAAAAAATGGGGGTTTAAACAACAGCCTTCAACCGAAAGATCAACGATGATCGGATCTGCGATCAGCCTCGCCGGAAATCTCAAAAATTGAAGCTTTTGGAGTTGTAATCTCCTGGAAGAGATCAATCATGAATGTTCTGGTTGTTTCTTAGAAACAATTATTTAACAGAAATTTGGCTTCTCCTTCTTAGTCGTCTCTGATAGGGTTATAGCGAGAAACGGGGGAGATAAAGAATAAAGAAGGAACTAATATACTGATTTGTATTGATGATATATATCCGATTTAAGGAGATTTAGGTTGATGATTGATATCTTCTAGGAGATTACAACTTCACGGGTTTAAAAGCAGAAAAAAGGGAGAAGATATTAGTAAAATAGAGGAATCATGTTTCCATTTTAAATGTAGATATTGTTCCTGATTTTTCTCTACCGTGAGTTGAATCGACCAAAAGGGCACTTTCGGAAATTCACTTAATAATTTGAGCTGAAAAATTCGATTTTGGGGGGCTTGGAGAATGCCATGTGGCAAAATTCTACTTATTTATTAGATTAGGGAATATATATGTAACGACCAAATTTTCAAAAGAAAATTTTCATTTTTGATTAACCAAACACATTTCCATAAATCACCAAATCCAAATATAATTGTTTTCAAAAAGCATATCAATTACAACTTTTATTTCAAAACATCAGAGTGTCCCATGAAACGACTGAGAGAGAGTGCACGTCGCGCCATCAAGCCTTGCTCTTACCTTTGGGCTTAGATGTACCTGAAACAAATCCGCAAACTGTAAGTTAATGATTAGTGAGTTCCCTAGAGCATACCCCGCACACAACCACATAACACATACCATATTAGCTATAAAAAATACATATATAAACTACATAAGCCATGCATACAACAATTAAGGATGTCGTGGGTTCGTCCCCAGGGTCTTACTCCAGGATGTCATGGGATCCCCACATGGTATTACACCTAAGTGTCATGGGCTCTCCCATGGTCTTCAATAGGAAAACCATGGGCTCCCCACATGGTATTACATCCAAGCGCCATGGGCTTTCCCATGGTTTTCCACACACACATATCACATATATCACTAGCATGCTTCCTAGCTCAACAAACTATCATACCAAATAATACAACTACAGCTAGGATGCCAATATCATAAAATGGACCGGCCTTGGTGCCTTAGACCCATTGGTATGGTGAGGAGACTCACCTCTGTCTGAAAAATCCGAAAGCTGCTCTCCTAACAGTCTGTAACCACCCGCGCTGAACAATAATAACATTACTTGATGTTAGAATTAAACCCCTTCTAAGTGGAGAACCCAAATCCTCAAGTCATGTCGCAATGTTCCAAAAGTCTTCCTTAGTTAATGGGCCCAAAGTCCATATTGAAAATCATTAATGGGCCCCATGCCCTAATAAAGCCCAACCACAACATTCGTGGCCCAAAACAGATAAATTGGCCCACTAAACCCCGAAACGTGACCAGACCCAATGACTAATTGGGGCCCAAAAGCTCAAAGGCCCAAACCAAGTCCAAGTCCAACTGCTGAGCGTACGCCCGATGTACCACCCTGGTATGCGCAACGTACTGAGTCGTTGAGCAGTACGTGTGGTGTACACTAACTTACACCCAACGTACAAACAAATTAAGCACTTCTTTCCATTAAGTGCTTAATACTCGATGTTCTAACGTCTAAAACCAGATCTGAGCTCATTAAGACGTCCTAGGGCATAAATTTGGCAACTTTATGCCCTTGCATGCTTTATAGGACTTAAAAACTTCATTATTCATATTAGGACTTCATATAAGGCTCCAAACTCTTGCATGGAGTCTAGATACTCCTTAAGCTAGCACCTTTATGCATCTAGCATGCTCTCATGGCTCAGATGTAACCATTTCAACCTCTGGAGTTGCTCAACTCTCAAGAGGAGGTTCAAAACCAACGAAAGAGACCGTAAAGAAAACCTTAACTAGATCTTCAGAATAAGAAGACAAGATCAAAGCTTTATACCTCTAGAAGCTCCTCAAGGTGAACTAGATACAGATTGTTGAAGCCCAATGCCGCACCAAGCTTGCTTGACAACTCCTTCTTCTTGGATGGCCACTAAAATGGCCAAAAATGCACTCCTTAAGCTTAAAACACACTCTCTAATGGAATTAGGGTTTTCAGGGATGTTTGAAGGTGAAAGAGGCTAATTAGGGTGAGGCTCAAATGAGCTAAGGATGCATATATAGGCCTCAAGTCCAGAAATTAGGGTTTGGACATCCGTCACGTACGCCCAGCTTACTCTTGGTACCCCCAGCGTACGTGTTGTCCCTCTACGATCATTCTAGCAAAGTACGCTAAGCGTACCCATGAGTACGCCCATCATACTTAAGGGACCATTTTTGCAATACTTAAAATTTTTAAGGGCTTCAAAGATAATACCTGATTTGGAGTGTTACAACTCTCCCCCACCTGAATTAGACTTCGTCCTCGAAGTCTGTAGATGTGAATAGATCGGGGTAATGCTCCCGCATCTCCTCCTCCGGCTCCCATGTCCATTCGAAGCCCCTTCGGTGTTGCCATTGCACCTTTACAAGCTTCACTTCCATGTTCCAAAGACCCTTGGTCTTCCTATCCAAAATCACAACGGGTCTATCAACGTAGTTTAACCTCTCGACTACCTGAATGTCGTCCAGAGAAACAACTGCGGACTCGTCAGTGACACACTTCCGAAGATGCAACACATGGAAGGTGTGTGAATCTGGCTAAGATCATTCGGCAAATCCAAGAGATATGCCACCTTGCCCACCCGGGCCGTAATCCTGAACATGCCTATATATCGAGGTCCTAGCTTTCCCCTATTTCAAAACCTGATAACCCCCTTCCAGGGCGACACTTTTAGTAATACAAAGTCCCCCTCCTGGAACTCAAGATCCGATCGCTGCCAGCCAGCATAACTTTTTTGACGGCTCTGCGTGACCCACAGCCAGTTGCGCACTTGCTGAATCAGCCTGGTAGTCTTGAGCACTACCTCAGTGCTCCCCATGACCCGGTGTCCAACCTCGTCGCAACAAACCAAGGTCATGCACCTCCGACCATACAACATATCAAATGGAGCTCGGTCGATACTGGCGTGATAACTGTTATTGTACGAAAACTCTGCCAACGGAAGGTACTTATCCCAACTCCCTCAAAAATCTAGCACACATGCTCCTAGCATATTCTCAAGTGTCTAGATTATTCTCTCGCTTTGGCCGTCTGTCTGGGGGTGGTATGCCGTGCTGAAATGCAGCTGAGTGCCCAACTCCTAATGGAACTTCTTCTAGAACCTAGATGTAAACTGAACATCCCTGTCAGAGACTACCGACACTGGCACCCCGTGTCTAGCCACTACCTCCCGCACATAAATATTTGCCAACTTCCCAACGGATATACTCTCAGAAATCGGAATAAAGTGGGCACTCTTCGACAATCTGTCCACGATCACCCATATGGCGTCCACACCCCTCGCCGTCCTCGGTAACTTCGTGATGAAGTCCATAGTGATCTCTTCCTATTTCCACATGGGAATGGGTAGCGGCTGAATCTTACCATGAGGCCGCTGATGCTCGGCCTTGACTTTCCTGCAAGTCAAGCACTGCTCCACAAACCAGACGATCTTTCGCTTCATGCAGGGCCACCAATAACTCAGTCTCAAGTCTCTATACATTTTCGTAGGCCCAGGATGTATATAGAACTTGGACTTGTGTGCCTCCTCTAATATCTTCTGTCTCACTCCTCCAATCACCGTTACCCACACTCGGCCACACTGAGTCAAAAGGCTACAGCTATCCTTAACAAACAAAGGATACTGTCCCCGAATCCGCTCTATCTTCCAATTCTCTTTCTTCACTCCCTCGAACTGGTCCTCCTTGATCAAATCCAACAATGGAGAGATCACCTTCATCCTCATACAAATGTTCCCAATCAGGTGCTACAAATGCCTAACCCTAGCCAGTCCCTTCGTGAGGGGATCTACAGGATTCTCTTCCGATGATACCCTCTTTGCCACGAGGAGTCATTCTTCTATTTTGCGTCTTATGAAGTGATATTTTCTGTCAATGTGTCTAGATCTACCATGATCTCTTGGTTCCTTGGCTAAGGCAACTGCTCTATTGTTGTCACAGAAAACTACATAGGCTCTTGTATAGCTGGTACAACTCTAAGGTCTCCAATAAAGTTCTTCAGCCATATTGCCTCCTTTTCTGCTTCACTTGCTGCTATGTACTCTGATTCACAAGTAGAATCAGCTACTGTTTCCTGCTTGGAACTTTTCCAAGTAATTGCTCCTCCATTTAGGGTAAAGACCCAGCCTGACTGAGAGCAGAAATTATCCCTATCAGTCTGAAAGCTAGCATCACTATACCCTGCCACTCTCAAGTCATCACTCCCACCGGGCGTAAGAACCCAGTCCTTAGTCCTCCGTAGGTACTTGAGAATGTTCTTTACCGCAGTCCAGTGAGTCTTGCCAGGGTTTCCCTGATATCTGCTGACCATGCTCAAAGCAAAGGCCACATCAGGGCGAGTACAAGTCATAACATACATGATCGAGCCAACAACGGAAGCATATGGTAGTCGACTCATCTCTGCTATCCCAGCCTATGTACGTGGACTTTAAGTTTTACTCAGTCTGGCATTGTGTTGGATCGGCAAGTCTCCTTTCTTGGAATTCTCCATGTTGAACCTTTTCAACACCTTATCCAAGTAGGTACTCCGACTAAGCCCAATTAGTCTTTTACTCCTATCTCTCAGTATCCGTATCCCTAGGATATAGGTAGCTTCTCCAAGGTCCTTCATAGCGAAACACTTCCCAAGCCAGGACTTAACCTCCTGCAAAGTTGGGATGCCATTTCCTATGAGTAGTATGTCATCCACATACAGTACCAAAAAACTAACCATACTCCCACTAGCCCTAACATATACACATGACTCATCCTCGCACCTCGAAAAGCCAAACTCTTTGATTTTCTCATCGAAGCAAAGATTCCATATGCGAGATGCTTGTTTCAATCCATAAATGGATTTCTCAAGCTTACACACCCTATTAGGGTACTCTGCATCGACAAAACCCTCTGACTGAGCCATGTAAACATCATCAGCCAACTTTCCATTAAGGAAAGCAGTTTTGACATCCATATGCCATATTTCATAATCATGAAATGCAGCTATGGCTAGCAGAACCCTAGTAGATTTAATCTTCACTAATGGTGAGAAGGTCTCATCATAGTTAACTCCTGGAGTTTGAGTAAAGCCCTTCGCCACCAGTCGCGCTTTCTAAGTGTGCACCTTCCCATCCATGCCGGTCTTCTTCTTGAAGATCCATTTGCACCTAATTGTCTTACGACCTGGTACATTATCAACTAAGTTCCATACTTGATTGTCACACATGGACTGAATCTCGCTGTCCATAGCCTCCTTTCATTTAGCAGAATTGGGGCCTGCCATGGCTTCCTTGTAATCATTAGGTTCATCCAAATCTATCAGTGTACTATCACTGATAAATGTATCACCTTCAATAGTGATGTGATAACCATAATAAAAGTTAGGTGTGCTCCTAACTCTAGTGGAACGCCTCGGAGGTACAGACTAATCTATCGGCTCAACAAGAGTTTCTTCCTCAGGTTGGTCGCTAGTGTTTGAGGTTCCTTCACCACTTGACTCTTGAAGCTCTTCAAGGTCAACTTGCCTCCCACTGTCTCCTTGGCTTATATATTCTCTCTCACGAAAGACTCCTCTCCTTTCCATAAAGACCACATTCTCACTGGGTTTGTAGAAGAGGTAAGCATAGGATTTGTGTGGGTAGCCGATGAAAATACACCTCTCGCTTCGAGGTTTGAGCTTGTTGTGATACTCGCGCTTCATGAAAGCCTCGCAACCCCAAATCTTGATGTGGCCTAGATTGGGAACTTTTCCGGTCCACATCTCGTGAGGTGTTTTGGCAACCTTCTTATTAGGGACTAGATTAAGGATATGGGCGGCAGTCTCTAGGGCATACCACCAGAATGAGATTGGTAATGAAGCTCGACTCATCATGGAACAAACCATATCCAACAAGGTTCGATTGCGCCTCTCAGCTACACCATTCAACTATGGTGTCCTAGGAGGTGTCAATTGTGAGAAAATCCCATATTCCTTAAGATAGTCAAGGAACTCAATACTAAGATACTCTCCTTCCCAATCGGATCAGAGCATCTTGATGTTCCTGCCCAGTTGATTCTCCACTTCCTGCTTGAACTCTTTGAATCTTTAAAAGGTTTCTGACTTATGCTTGATTAAGTATATATATCCATATCTACTGTAATCATCAGTAAAAGTCACATAATAGCGATTAGCATCCCTTGTGGCGGTTTTGAAGGGTCCACACACATCTGTGTGTATGAGGTCCAACAAACCTTCACCCCTCTCACAAGAACCTGTGAAGGGTGACTTTTTCATTTTTCCAACTAAACAAGACTCACAACTATCATCTGATTTTAGGTCAAATGATTCCAAAACTCCAGCCTTTTAGAGTTGGCCTATGCGCTTCTTGTTGACATGTCCAAGACGATAATGCAACAAGGATGCTTTATCCAAGGTAATCTAAGAATCAATATGAAATACATTATTCCCTAAGCTGTCTACAATCGACACAGTTTCATATACACCATCACAAGATAATGCGTTAAAATAAAACACTTCATTATAAAAAGCATCAATAGCACCGATTTTATTATCAAATGAAAAGGTGAATCCTTGCTTGTACAAACTATGAAAGGAAATAATATTACTCGCCATTTCTGACGAGTAACAACAATTATTCAAATCTCCGTGGGACTTTTCGGTTGTTCCCACTTCGTCACAGCTTCGATCTTTGCTGGATCAACCATTATCCCTTCTTGGTTGACCACGTGACCCAAGAATTGGACTTCACGAATCCAAAAATCACATTTGGAGAACTTAGCATACAGCTTCTCCTTCTTCAGAACTTCCAACACTTCTCGCAAGTGTCTGCCATGCTCCTCCTGGCTTTTCGAGTAAATCAGAATGTCGTCTATGAACACTATCACGGATTTATCAAGGAACGGGTTACAAACCCTATTCATCAAATCCATGAACGCTGCTGGAGCATTGGTTAGTCCAAACGACATAACCAAGAACTCGTAGTGTCCATATCTTGTTCTGAATGCAGTCTTCTCGATATCTTGCTCTCTTACTTTTAGCTGATGATATCCTGACCTAAGATCGATCTTCGAGAAATAATTCGAACCTTGCAATTGATCAAACAGGTCATCAATCCTCGGCAACGGATATCTATTCTTTATTGTTGCCTTGTTCAGCTCTCTGTAATCAATGCACATTCTCATACTTCCATCTTTCTTCTTTACAAATAACACCGGAGCTCCCCAGGGCGATGAACTAGGTCTAATGAAACCGTTGTCCAATAACTCCTGAAGTTGCATCATTAGCTCCTTCATCTCCGTCGGTGCTAATCGATAAGGTGCTTTTGCAATTGGCGTCGTTCCTGGCAACAAGTCAATACGGAATTCCACTTGTCTATCAGGCGGTAATCCAGGAAGATCTTCGGGAAATACTTCCGGATAATCACACACAACTGGAATATTCTGCATCACCTTCTTTTCCTTCTTAGCATCAATCACGAATGCTAAATACGATGTACACCCCTTGGTCAAACATTTTCTGGCTTTCATCAATGAAATGATTCCAGAATTCACTCTGCGTTTATCTCCATACACCATAAACGAATCTTTCCCAGGCGGGTTTACTTTGACTATTTTATTCTTGCATAAAATTTCGGCATCATTGACGCTAAGCCAATCCATTCCCAATACGATGTCGAAACCATTAAGTTCGATAGGCAATAATTCCTCGTGGAACTTATTCCCATTTAGATCAATTAAGATGTTTTTCATGCGATAGCTAACAGGTACAAACTTGCCACTAGCAACTTCGACTAATAAAGCATTATCTAGTCTAACAACAGGCAAAGCTAGCTTTCTACCAAATTCATGCGATATAAAGGAGTAGTTGGCTCCAGAATCAAATAAAATTTGGGCAGGCAATTCGTTAACGAGAAAGGTACCTGAAGCGACATCAGCTTCATCTTTAGCAGCTTCCAGTGTCATCTGGAATGCTCTCGCCTTTGGCTTTGGCGGAATGTTGGGTCTAGCTGCCTCCTTCTTCTTCGGGCAGTCTCTCGACATATGACCCTCCTCACCACAACCATAGCAAACTTTCTTTGTGAGGGTACACTCATTGGCATAGTGCCCTGGCTTTCCACACTTGTAGCATGTGTTCGCCACCTCACATCTTCCATGATGCTTCTTCTTACATTTGTCGCACCATTTCGCCTCACCTCCACCTCCCCTCGAACCAGACTTCGAGAACTTGTTTTTCTTGTTGGACCCTGAAGTTCCATCGAACTTCCTCTTTTCTCCAACATCTATTCTTTCCAGACCCTTTTCCTTCTGCTGGGCCTCCACATTCTTAGCTGCACGAACAGCCGTTTTCAGAGTGGTTGCCATCTTGACTGTCGGACCAAAGTCAGCAGGCAGTCCGTTAGCAAACCTCTCAATATTGGAGAGTTCCGTCGGCACTAGGTACGGAAACAACTTCATCTTCTCAGTAAATGCAGTAGCATAGTCATCTATGCTCATCTTCCCTTTCTTCAAGTTTTGAAACTCATTGTTCAGATCAATCAGATCTATCTCCGAACAATACTGCACCCTTAACTGTTCCAAGAACTCCTCCCATGACATTTTCAGAGCTTCTCCTCGTGGCATAGTATCTGCCAACAACTTCCACCAACTCAAGACTCCAGTCTTCAGTTGTCTAACCGCAAATACGGTCTTCTGTTTGTTGCTACAGTCGCAACTTTCAAATACCATCTCCATTTCGGAGATCCAATCCATTATCTCAACAGGCTTTGGGCTTCCAGAAAGACTTGGCGGTTTGGCGCCCAAGAAATTCTTGTACATACGCCCATTCTTGTTGTTTCTCCTTTCTGGATTGTTCCTTCGTTCCTCTTGAGTCCCAACTTGACTCACCATGCGACTATTGTTCCCTTCCTCCGATTGCTCGGGAATCAATTCCGGTTCCTCAATAGGTATGATAGGTTCATCCCTATTATTATGCAACATTTGTCGCATCTCCTCCCTTTGTTCGGCTAGCATAGCCCGAATCATGGCTTGCACCGCAGCCATTGTTATTGGTTCTGGTGCTGCTGCTACAACAGGTATTTGCTCAATCACTGGCGGTTGATTCCTGTTTTCATCTGCGTTTCCAACGCCACTCCTTGTTCTCACCATTTTTGATCTACACACCGAATAATTTCACCTTATTACTCCAAACGATTACATGCTAGTTCTAATATCGTATACATACGCTTAGAATCCTAAACACATAAACCTTCAGATCCGGTTGGCAACAAACCGTAGATCCGAACAAATAATATCATATATGGCAACATATAACATTTAGCACATAAAAGCATTTTAGGCTACTTTCCTAAAATAAACTAGTGCTCGTGTCTAAAATCCAACAGACACACTTCTCATCATTCCATTTAGCATTCTAAGTTTAAGTCTAAAAATCCTTCAAATTCCTAGTTCGCTTAAACTAATGCTCTGATACCAACTGTGACATCCCCAAAATCTCGGCCAGAAAAGACCGATTTTCATTTATGCTTTTAAATATTTTCAGAGTAAATCCTTTTGATTTGAAAGAGTTGCGGAATTTGTTCCCAAAACAAAACATGATAAAATAATATTTACCAAAGCATTTCATCAAGAGATGCATTTCATTATATAATCAAAACTCGGGATGTCATGTTCCGATACAGACCATAAAGCATAAACGATAAACATTACAAGTCATTCAACAAATATATACATATACAGACTTGTAAACAAAACAACAAGATGATCCATCCATCTTACGCCCTTGTGCCACTTCCTGTAATACAAATAAAACTGAGTGGGTCAGGCTTGGGAGCCTGGTGAGCATATAGGGTTTTCAACCCACAATAAATAAGTTATATTTAATTTCACCAACCAAACACTATCCCGATTACCCATTCCCGTTATCCTCACTTTACGTCCCTAAAACAACTATCTCAAGGGACCTAATCTAGGATTTTCATCGGGACGGACATCACTGCGAAGGGGTTTCCTCAACAATAGATATCCTAAAGGCAACCATGAGGGGGATAGAGTACACCGGTGAACACATCGTTCACAACACCTACAGGTTATGAACCTGCTAGCGTTCCACTGGACTGTCTAGAAAGAGTCCGTGGTCGTTATCCATACTCCGCTGAATAACTAGATCAACAACAACAACAACATCGAGGCCTCTCATCTGTTTATTACACACCAACTATCTACCCATGTTCTACCCAACATATTAGTAGATAAAAATATACATTTGTATACATAGTTTAAAGAAAACCTGTATAGCATGCTTAAATCAACACATATATCACATAACAGATGAGGCACACACACACATAACACATATCTCATAAAGAAATAAGCAGATCTATAAGATAGAAGAGAGTGAATACTCATTCACACATAACACAACCAAATATATACACATAGCACGTATTTTTATATAAAATACTTCGTATTATTGTATTAGAAGAAATAACTACACACTCACACTTATAAACAACAATATACTTAATACATTCGAACCAAACTCGTATTATTATTGTGTTTATGAAAGGTAGTATACACTCACTTGATCAGAA